>NC_056746.1:878488935-878788935 GCF_019279795.1 Protopterus annectens | reverse complement strand
TTAATTAGAGGTAAAAAAAACTTTATTTTGGTAATTACCATTGTTGAATAGTCATTATCAAAGCAAATGATAGAGTCATTGTATTTTAAAGGTGATTTTGACCAGGCTGGTTTTAGAATTAAGTCTTTATCTGAAGATGATAGGAATTTTACTATGACAGATCTAGGTTGTTTCCTGTTGGTACTGTTTCCTGATGTGAGAGACCGATGTGCTCTCTCTATACTGAAAGATAAAGCCTCTGATAAATCTAGAAATTTTGGCAGCCATGAGTTAAGGAAACTTGACATATTCTTTCCTTCTATATTTTCATGAAGACCAAAAATCCTTATATTATTCTGGTGTGATCTATATGTAACAGAAGTACTTTGCTTCATGAGGAGTGGAAGACATTTCCATAGAAGTGGTATTCTCTGAGATACATACCGACATGCTGTATTTTGCAAAACAGATTGAGATCTTCATGGGGTGTTTATGATATCACTGGACTTGCAAATGTGTAATAGGTCTTAAAGAATAACATCCTTTAAACCCTATATGTGAGGCACAGGTCACCCCCAAGTAACCTGTATGATAGCAAGAAGGGAGATGAGGATTTGAGTTAGTCTACATAGTTTTTACAATTTAGGTTCTGGATTTTTTTAGTGAGAAACTGTTGTGGTAATTCCACTCATGACAAGTGTTTGGACAGATACACGCCAAATGGGCAGCTGCATTACACTCAATGATCGGCCTAATAAGTTTCATGTACAAGAGAGTGATTACACCACTGCATCTGCGCACAGTACTGTTAGATACAAATTGTACAATGAAAAAGGACTTCCTTACAACAGTGGATACATGTGAATCAAAGGACAGTTTATTGTCGACATAGCTGCTTGGATACCTAACTACAGGATCGATTTTCAGTGGTGTTTTTGTCAGTGTGACAGTTACAAGGGAAGTCATGCTTGCCAAAGGATACAATTATACACTTCTTGGCATTTAATTTTAGTCCATGGTTTTGAGACCAGCTACTTGTTTGGGACAGGCCCTTTTGGATGATCTTGGTACCCTCTAGGGAGTTTATGATGGCATCACGTTTGCAGTCCTCTGCAAACTTGGTCCGCCACAAACCCTTAACAATAACTTTGATCTCTGATGTGTAAAAGCAAAAGAGGAGTAGCCAAATGACTGAACCTTGGAGTACAGCACTAATGACAGGTCTTTTGGACTTAATAGAGCTGCCCATCTTAACTTCCTGGGTTCTATTTGTGAGTCAGTTTGCTATCCAATGAGTTACTTATGAATTGCCATTTAGGTGGGAGAGATTATCTATAACACCTGAGTGTGGGATGGTGTTGAATGCCTTTGTAAGGTCTAGAAGTGTGGTCTGCACTGTTTTGCCCTCATCCATTGCTTCAGTAACTTCTTCAAAAAAATGAAACAAGTCAAGGATGCAGGACCTGTCCCTGACAAATCTGAATTGGATTGAGTCAAGAGTCTGTAAGTTATCTATGTCCTTATTTATTAATTTCATAATGATCCCTCCCATTGCCTTAAAAGATGAGACTCATCAGGCTTATGGGTTTATAATTACCCAGGTCCATTGAACACCCACCTTTGAGCAAGGGAATGAATGTTACTCTTGTTCATACATTCTGAATGAAGCCAATTTTGAGGCTGATATTGAATAGCTTCTGTAGGGATCAGACAAGTCATATTTCTTGCTAACCAGTAGGCAGCCTAGTATATTGCCTGGTTCCATAGATGTAATCTTCTTCACCTTAGAGAGCACCTTCATAACTTATTCTTTTATTCTTGGGAGACTGGGGGGTGCAAGTGTGGGTATGTGACCAGAGAATACTGGAAGGGAAGGGGGTTATGTTTGATCTAAATTTGTCTGCTAGTAGATTGGCTATGTCTTCTAGGTCTGAGTATGTGATATAATTTACTATTGGATCTGCACAGTGCTGGGCATTGCTTCTGAGATTATTAACATACTTAAAGAAGGCTTTGTGGTTAGCCTTCACCTGGGTGGCTATTTTTACCTCACATCTGGCTTTGGTTAACTTGATCAGGGTACAGAGTTTCTTGTTTATTTCAACATAAGTGTTTGTAGCATCTTGATAGATTTATTTTTGCATGCAGTGAGGGCTTTTTTTTTGTCTTTTATTATAGAGCTTGTTTATATTTGGGTTCCACCATAGGGGTTTATTTTTGAATTTGGTGTTGTATTTATTTCTGAGAGGAACAGATGCAGCTATGCAGCTATTACATGCACATACAATATGGTAGAGAAGGACTTCAGAGAAGCAATGGGGGTCATCAACACAGAAGGAGATATAGAATTTAGCCAGGTCATCACTCAGTTTTAGTAGATTAGCCTTTGCAAAATTTCTGAATACTGAGTTAGCAGAAGATAATTTTGGCTGGGGTCTTCCAGCGAATATGACTGACCTGTGGTCTGATTTGAACAGGGAGGAAGTTACAATCGGTAGGCAGCAAAGCTGACCCACAATTGTAAGGACCAAGTCCAGGATTTTATCACTCATGGTTGGGGTGCAAATTAACTGGTCTGAAGTCCAGAAATCTATATATATGCAAGTCTCCCAATTTAGAGCAATTCAGAACACACCAATTTTTTGACTGAATGTGGGAAACCAACAGAATTTTTTACTGCAAAAAGTTACCCTTGTGAGTTAGTTAACAGCATTAAACTTGAGGTAGTACATAAGAGAGAAAATGGCACTTACTTTCCCATTTTAAATAGCAATCAAAGTACGTTATCTCCAGTTGACAATGCAGGTCATTTGGATAAAATGATATTTATTACTACCTATTGTTTTGATTCACAAGAAATAGTGAACATTATACACAATAATTGGTGGATTTTTTCTAATGACATTGACATAATACAAAAACTTGGAACAAAGCCTAGGATAGTGTTTAGAAAGAACACATCTTTTAAACAATTATTAGAAAGGGGTAGCACCCATAGTTTGACAAACCCATGCAAAAAAAACTGGCACATATAAGTGTGGGAGTTGTAGCCAGTTTAAACACATACTTGGCAAGGAGCATGCAGTCATAGCTAACAGAAAATATGGATGCAACCAATATTTCAATTGCAATTCTTGTAATGTAGTATATGCAGCTTTATGTGACACATGTCCAAGTTTTTATATAGGGAAGACTTCAAAGAGACTAAGAGATCGAGTATACGAACATTTTTAGGTATAAAAAATAAAAAAAAAACTTACCAATGCATTGTATAGGCACATTACTATTAATCAGGGACATTTTAAGTTGCATGTTTTAGAGTATGTGAAGTTTGATGAACAAGGTAAAACTACTGCAGCTAATTTAAATTGTAAGGAAGTTTTATGAAGATTAAGTTGAACACAACTGTTCAACCAGGATTAAATTAGTGTTGTTCATTAGCTCCCATTTTAAAATTGAAGTATTATGATATTTAGATGTGTGTGTGGGGAGAGGGGTCACTTAGGTTAGAATTAGAATTTTAAATCTCTGTGTCCTTAAGTGTTCAGTCTTTGCTGGTCATGTGATTTGTTAATATTGTATAATTGCTAAGTTGAGATTGACTTAATTGTTCTGATGAAGTTCAGTATACACTTGAACGAAAGCGCTTAACAAGTTGTTTGTGGTGAATAAATGCATTTTCTGTGGAACTGTGCTGTGACTTCATTCATTGCTTCCTGGCTTGCTGTGGTTACCAGATTGGCTATGTCTTCTAGGTCTGAGTATGTGATATCATTTACTATTGGATCTGCACAGTGCTGGGCATTGCTTCTGAGATTATTAACATACTTAAAGAAGGCTTTGTGGTTAGCCTTCACCTGGCTGGCTATTTTTACCTCACATCTGGCTTTGGTTAACTTGATCAGGGTGCAGAGTTTCTTGTTTATTTCAACATAAGTGTTTTTAGCATCTTGATAGTTATATTTATTTTTGCATGCAGTGAGGGCTTTTTTTGTCTTTTATTATAGAGCCTGTTTATATTTGGGTTCCACCATAAGGGTTTATTTTTGAATTTGGTGTTGTATTTATTTCTGAGGGGAACAGATGCAGCTATGCAGCTATTACATGCACATACAATATGGTAGAGAAGGACTTCAGAGGAGCAATGGGGGTCATCAACACAGAAGGGGATACTGAATTTAGCCAGGTCATCACTCAGTTTTAGTAGATTAGCCTTTGCAAAATTTCTGAATACTGAGGTAGCAGAAGATAATTTGGGCTGTGGTCTTCCAGTGAATATAATTGACCTGTGGTCTGATTTGAACAGGGAGGAAGTTACAATTGGTAGGCAGCAAAGCTGGCCCATAATGGTAAGGACCAAGTCCAGGATTTTATTGCTCATGGTTGTGGTGCAGACTAACTGGTCTGAAGTCCAGAAATCGCTGTATGTGCAAGTTTCCCAATTTATGCAGTAGTAGCTGAAGTCTCCTATGAGAATGGAGTTTGGCTTAATACATAGGAACTCCATAATAATCAGGTAAGAGGTACGGCTTGGGGAGGGCCTGGTGGGGGTCCTATAGTTATCTATGATATAACAAGGTGTTTTGTTAATAGTAAGTTGGGCACAGAGGGGTTTGAGGTCATTATCTTCAATAGTGAGTCTGGAGATTAAGTCTTTTTTTTTAAGAATATGGAGACACCATTGCCTTTAGTGTATTCAATAAATGTGGTGATCCTGAAAGTGAGGTGTGATGGGCATTGAGACCTTGCACTGATGGAGGGGTCTCAATGGTGTTGAAGCAGGTCTCTGTGATAATGCTTATATGAATATTTTCACTGGCTAGGAATGCTTGTACGAAGTGGTGTTTTTTGTTAAGAATCCTAGCACCAAGCAGTAATACCTTAATGTTATCTGGGCTCTGTTTAGTTATGTTACAAGCTTTAGAAAACTGACATTGCCTAAAAAAGGTACTATGGGGTTAACAAGGATTTACCCAATATGTAAAAGTCTTGGAGAGAGGTGCAGGCCATCCTTAACAAAGCAGATGGGACTGTCTCTCATCAATTCCCAAGCTGATATACATATTGTGCCCCTTTAAATGACACCAGAAGCTAAGCCAGTTGTTGAAATCAATAATCTTTTGTTCATATTGTGGTATAATTCTTGGTAATGGTAGAATGCTGCCCTGGGCTAGGTTCATATCAGCCTAAGACACATAGTTCAAGAACTCCATTGTGACTGTCTTCATACAGTCCAGGGAGATATGTCTCAAGTCATTTACACCCACATGATATGTACACGTGGTACAAGAACCTGACTGCTTGCATGATATGGTGAATCCTAGTGCCTGACAGACAACTAACCATGACCTTCTCTTTACAGACCTTAATGGGGGATGCATCTGTATACCTCACTATGGAGTCACATATAATAACATATCGGATTTTGTGGAGGTTTGCCTTAAGGGCTTTTGAACTGAGTCAGTCTTCATGGTGGTGATGCCTGTGATGTGTTTTCATGAGGTTCCTGTGAGAACTTGCTTCTTAGCTTACATTTATGACGCCTCTGTAGTTTAGTCAGATTATTTTTAAGAGCCTCAGCGTATGTAGGTCTATATGTTTGCTCTGAGCTGTGTGTGCTTTGTTTACTGTTAGGCTGTGTGGTGCTGACAACCTGCTCATTTTTTGTTGTGGCTGTGTGAGAGAACCTTGCCTCCAATAACATTGTAAAACTACATCTCTCACACCTGTAGCAGTGTCTTTAAGAAGTAGATCATTGTTAATAAACAGGAGACAATTACCACACTGTCTCAGGATGCCCAGTTCGACCAAGTTTGCAACTGAGATGGTTGGAAAGGAAAAATCCATCATTCCAGGTTATTAGTAATGTGGACAAAATGGGGTGTTGTGACTATGGGCTTGGAGAAGACTTGCTGGAGATGCTAAAACACACAATCTAAGTTTTTTTTGGGGGGGACACAAAACACACAATCTAAATTGACACTGAAGAGTGACATACAACCTAATGTAAAACAGATTCTTCACACAACTACTGGCTACTTATATTACAATACAAACTTGGGAGAATACAGTGTATAGAGGAAAACTAAGGCTTTAAATGCCTGCATCTGTACAGTGCAGTCAGTCACACTGCCATGTGATTAGCTGCATTGCACTAAGTCATAGTTATAAAACAGAAAATAAGCAACAAAAACTCAATGAATCAGAGGCAAATCTAGAAATAATCAGGGACAATCAGGAACACTTTTAAAACATTAGTGCTATAAACTCCACTGACTCACAGAATCACAAATGTAATTAATATACATTTTCTGATGTAAAAGAAGTCTATAACTCTAATTATTGTCATTATTTATTAAGCATATTGTCCACCTTTTCTCTAAACGGCACCCAATTTAGGAGGGATGAAGAGGGGCAGAGCTAAAATTTGATTCAAAATCAAGGACAGCCTAGACATACGGAGCACAAAAAAACAATACATTTGAATGTAACCTCTGTGGCAAGTAACACCTAAAACTAGCCTAGAAACCAGAAGGATCACTACACTAATTATAGCAAAGCTCATTAATTTAGCAATAAAAACAGCACAAGCAATATCTGTACACTCAGTATTTAGCAATTATGTCAAGGGCAACTTAGCCAGGTGAATAACACAAAGGGAGAAAATCTGAAAAATTATACTTACATGTTTATGGACAACAACCAAGAAATGTTGAGAAGGAAGGTTCATGGGTTCATAGGTTCATACTAGGCTATCTGCCCTGAGGCAATTATAAGCCTAGCCCGATTCTGTATGGCTTACGCCACCCCTTGATTTGAGTATACTGTGCCCTTTTTAAGGTTTAGTTTACTGTGCCTCTGTCTAATAGTGACACGGGAGTAATCCCTGGGACAAACCTATGATCCCCCATCCACCTATCGAGATTCTTCTTGAAGAGATTCAGTGAGGTGCTCTGCCTCACATGAACTGGAATTCTATTCCAGAGCGAAGGGAGCCTCTGGGTTATGAACCTGTCCCTCCAGCAAGTTCTATTTATTTCTGTGCTGAGGTTCAAGTCCCTCGAGCGTGTGGCTCTAAGGGATTTAGATTTACTGAGGTGGAGCATGTCCATTAATTCTGGATTTGACATAGCTTTGTATGTCAGGCATAGATCGCCTCGAAGTAGGCGGTATGCAACTGAGTAGAGCTGGAGTTTTTTTAACCGAGCAGCATATGGCATCTGTTTGAGACCCTTGATCCTCTTGGTGAGATACTTTTGGGGTCTTTCCAATTGCTGCAGGTGTCGGGTAAGGTACATCCCAAAAGGGGCATTGTATTCTATGATGGGCCTGATGAGGGTTGAATAAAGGGGCACGATTACCTCTCTTGATCTACATGTGAAACCCTTCTTGATGAGGTGGGCTATGTAGAAGGTCTTTCTAACCACTTTGGCAATGTGGTTTTCAAAGGAGAGATTGCTATCAACTTGGGTCCCCAGGTCCCTAATAACTTTCTCTGTACTTAATGGCTTTCCGCTTATGTGGTAATTTGTGGGCACATTGTTTTTGCCAAAGGGTATGACTATACATTTTTTGGCATTTAGCTTTAAACCATGGCACTGGCACCAGTTATCTGTCTCTGTGAGACCTTTTTGAAGGATGTTTGTGTCAGCTGGAGAGTTGATTATGGTGCCCAGTTTGCAGTCGTCTGCGAACTTGGTGAGCCATAGTCCTCCCACATTTGCCTGCACCTCGGAAAAGTATATACCGAACAAGAGTGGTCTCAGGACAGAACCCTGTGGGACGCCACTTGTGACTGGTTTCAAGTCTGACATGGCTCCAGCAACTCTCACTCTGTGGGTTCTGTCTTTGAGCCAGTTTGCGACCCATCTTGTGACATAGGGGTTTATATTTAAGCTGGATAGCTTATCTATGATGCCCGAGTGGGGTATTGTGCCAAATGCCTTTGCAAGGTCCAGATAGGCTGTGTGGACTACCTTCCCTTCATCTATGGCTTTGGTGACTGTTTCGAAGAAATCAACCAGGTTCAAAAGGCAGGATCTGCCCTTGACAAAGCCGAACTGGGTAGGATCTAGTGTCTGTAGGTCCCCAATGTCTTTGTTTATGAGCTCCATGAAGATCCTCTCCATAGCCTTGCAGACTAAGCTAGTCAGGCTTATGGGGCGATAGTTTCCAGGGTCCATAGAGGCTCCACCTTTGTGGAGTGGGACCACTGTTGCTGTATGCCATTCTGTGGGCACATATCCTGTGGTGAGGCTGAGATTGTATAGCTGTTTTATTTGAGGGATTAGTTCCTCTTGGAGTTCATGTAGGACGCAACCTGGGACGCCATCTGGTCCCATGGAAGCAGTGCTTTTGCTTTGTGGAGGGCAGCCTTCTCCTGAGCATCAGAGATGTTTGGGAGGCAGCCCTCTGCTGGATAGATACTTGCTTTTTGGGGGAGGGGAGAAGTTTGCACTGAACCCATCTGCCAGGATATTGGCGATGTCTGTGGGTTCAGTGTATTTTTTGTCGTTTAGAATCAACTCAGAACAAGTCTGGGAGTTGCATCCCAGGTTTATAACATAACTGAAAAAAGCCTTATGATTGTCTTTGGTGTCCTGTGCAATTTTCCTCTCGAAGCTGGCCTTGGAGGATTTTATGAGGGATCGTAATTTTTTGCTAGTACTGATCAAAGATTCCTTCCCTATTAGGGATTTTGCTCTATCATGTAGTAGCTTCCTCCTTCTGTTGTACAGTTTATTTATGGCAGGGGTCCACCAGACTGGACGCCTGCCTTTGGATGATTGGGTCTTGGTTTTGTTTGGGATAGCATGATCCATGCATTCCTGGAGATGTCCGTAGAATGCGTTTATATAGGATTCTGCAGTTTGGGCTGTAGTTTCCACTGGCCCTGGGGCCTTGAAGGATTCCACTTCAGTTTTGAGAAGTGAGAAGTTCGCTTTTGAGAAGTTTTTCACTGTGGTTTTCTGGGCTAGGGGTGGGGTCGGGATGTGGACATCCAGTGAAATTAATTTATGGTCTGATCTTACCAATGAGGGATATGCTTCTGATGTGGAGCATAGAGTCCCCATGTTGATAATGATCAGGTCTAGTATGTTGTCCCCTCTTGTGGGAGTGGTGACTAGTTGTTCCATAGCATTTGAGTTTATAATTTCCAGGAACCTTTGGGCTAAGGTGCTGGGGCTTGAGTAGTGCTCCCAGTCAATGTTTGGGTAGTTGAAGTCACCCAATATAATGGTGTTCGGAGAGATCTTCATGTTCTCCAATGTTTTCAGGAAAGCCGAGTGCCATTCCTGACTTTGAGAGGGTGGTCTGTAGGATGCTATAAACTGAAAAGCAGTCTTGCCCACTGTTAGTTGCACATGGATGGTCTCCGATACTTCGTGCAATGCCACTAACCTGGAGGTGTGGATATCCTTGATAAATATGGAAACTCCCCTCCTTTTGTGGTTCGGTCCGGGTTTTGGGGCCGAAAAGCATGATATGAGGTATAGCCTGGTAGTGCTGGGGTGCTCTCTGGAGCCTTGAACCAGGTTTCTGTCACTGCACAGATATCGATGTTCTCCATACTGAGGAGAGCGTTGAGTGCGTGCATCTTGAGGTTAAGACTTCTGGCGTATAGCAGCATTACCCTTAGTTTCTTGTTCATTGTGCTGTCTATGGGGGTGGGTTTGACTTTTGAGCCTTGCCTAAAAAAGGCACTATGGGGTGGCAAGAGCCTTTGCCAATATCCGAAAGCCCAGTGGTGACAGGTGCAAGCCGTCCCTAGCGAAGCAACGTGGCTTGTCGAGCATGTCATCCCAGGCTGACAGACACTGGATCCCCTTTGAATGACACCAAAATTTTAGCCAATTGTTAAAATCGATCATTTTGTCTTTGTACTGTGGCATCATTCTAGGTGAGGGTAAGATGCTGCTCAAGGTCAGGGTCATACCAGCCTGGGCTACATGATCAGAGAGCTCCTCTATGTCTCTTTTCATGTAGTCCAGGGAGGTACATCTCAGGTCATTCACACCAGCATGTACAATGACTGAGTCATATTTGTATTTGCTTTGGAGTGACCTGAATGCTTGCGTTATGTGGTGGATCCTAGCACCCGACAGGCAGCTCACCGTGACCTTCACTTTATTCAGCCTGGTGAGCGGGACGTCAGTGTGTCTGACAATAGAGTCACCTATTACAAGAGTATCAGGTGTGTTATTCAGCCTTAAGGGCTGTGGCCGCTTGGCACACTGACCTTGTGGGCTATGAGTTGTGCGCGTTTTGTTTTGAGGCAGCGTTTGCTTGGATGTCTGCTTTGGAGGTCTCTGTTGCTTAGGTAGATTTTTATTTAGAGTGTCCGAGTATGTTTTTGTGTATTTATGTGTTTGGTTCGCTGATGTGGTGGGACTATGTGATGCTGGAATTGTGTTGTGTGAGATTACCTTTTCCTCCTGACTGGTTACACCAGTTTTGAGATGAGAGAGCTCAGCCTCCAGTTTGGCTAAATAGTTGCATCTCTCACATATATTTGAACCTGTTTGGAGGAGGAGAGGGTTGTCCGTGTACATGAGACAGTTGTAACATTGCCTCAAAATTCCCAGATTCACCAGCTGGACTGGAAAGGAAACCATTGACTGACCTTTGGACATGCTAGAGTAATATAGGAAAACTGAATTTAAGACGGACCAATAGGGGACAGGGTAATCGTAGAGAGTATAAGAGTAAGTAGTGCTTATGGTTTAATAGTGCTAACTTGTAGGATTACTTAATTGGAGCAGTGAAGGGCCTTAGAATGAGAATATGGTGTTTAAATTGAGAGATAGAGCAGTTGTAAGGGAAAAAGTGAAGAGCAGACTTTGTGGAGCCAGGAATAGTTTAAACCCAATTAGGCAGCACTGCCCGCTGTTGCACTATGCACAAAAACGTGCAAAACCACGCAAAAGAGGGTTTTAAGAGAGGAAGATGAAGGAGTTTTGGAATTGACCCAAAATGGCTAATAAAACTACAGTTTCAAGTCGGTAACCACTCCCACAGGGGCAGGCAGGCTGCTCAATGTTTTTCACTGCCACTGATCAACAGAGAGACTTCCCTTTAGCCCAAGCAAAAAATGGCCTCACAGAAACTTACAAACAGTTCAAGAACAGCAAGCCTGTAACTGAACGTTTTTAAATCGCAGAAAAGTGGGAAAAAAGCAAGTTTTTTTTTTAGTTTTTTTTTGTTTTTTTCAGAGATAGCAGAGGTTCACAAGTATTAACAAGTTATAACAGTGCAGTATATGACCCCACACAAGAGTGCTAGGCCAAAGACAGATAAAATGCAAGTTTTGAGAGGAAAAATAATTTTAAAAATAAGTGCAAACAGGAAATTCAGTAAACAGCTTTAGGTTGTGCTCTAAATACAGTTACTAATGCAGAAATCAAGTTTAACAAGCCAGAAAATGCTCAAAATAGGTGGCTATGCAGAAAAACTTAGCAAATAAACAGAGGAAAAATACTTAAAATCTCAAAAGTGGCTCCTTTCTTCTCTCAGCATTTTCTCCTCTTGGTGGGTGCTTCACCAACAGCCAACAAGCCTGAAAAGATGCCAAAACCATGAGGCAACCAGGTTTTAAGAGAGGAAAATGAAGGAGTTTTGGAATTGACCCAAAATGGCCAATAAAACTACAGTTTCAAGTCAGTAACCACTCCCACAGGGGCAGGCAGGCTGCTCAATGTTTTTCACTGCCACTGATCAACAGAGAGACTTCCCTTTAGCCCAAGCAAAAAATGGCCTCACAGAAACTTACAAACAGTTCAAGAACAGCAAGCCTGTAACTGAACTTTTTTAAATCTCAGAAAAGTGGGAAAAAAAGCAAGATTTTTTTTTTGTTTTTTTCAGAGATAGCAGAGGTTCACAAGTATTAGCAAGTTATAACAGTGCAGTATATGACCCCACACAAGAGTGCTAGGCCAAAGACAGATAAAATGCAAGTTTTGAGAAAAAAACTATTTTAAAAATAAGTGCAAATAGGAAATTCAGTAAACAGCTTTAGGTTATGCTCTAAATACAGTTACTAACGCAGAAATCAAGTTTAACAAGCCAGAAAATGCTCAAAATAGGCAGCTATGCAGAAAAACTTAGCAAATAAACAGAGGAAAAATACTTAAAATCTCAAAAGTGGCTCATTTCTTCTCTCAGCGTTTTCTCCTCTTGGTGGGTGCTTCACCAACAGCCAACAAGCCTGCAAAGACACAAAGAATTATGTTGTTGCATTATGATAAGAGGCAGGCAACAGCAGATACACTGGGTTTAAGTGCACAACTAGAATAGGGTTGGTGGGAAGGAGAACTATTAGACAATTAACTCTGTAGCTGACTGGCCTGGAAATGGCTTGATGCAAACAGAACTGCACACACTCACCACATAAGAAACAAGTGCTTAATACCGGCAGTTAGTCCACTTAAGTGGTAAACTGCAGTGTAACTGTTTACTGGAATTATTAATATAGACATAAAGACTTTTGTTAAAGCAGATGCAAACGGTTAAAATGAACTTTTATAAATGGATCAAGAAATGAAAGATTTACCGTTATTTTGTTGCTAAATGTAATGAAACTATCACAAACCAGCATTATTTTAAAAGAGCACTGCTTTAACAGCTTAGGAGTTCTTACACACAACTCTGTAGCTAACTGGAGCCTGAAACTGTTTTAATACACACAATTCCACATTAAAAAAAAAGTCTTCTTTGCAGGATGGTAAACCCCACCCCTTGCACCTCCCGTACCCAATTACTTTAAACATTCAATCTCTGAGATCACACAATAGTGGGGGAAAAGGCAAATTTTCTAATCCCACTGTGTGTACCTCGGTGGTGGTGCTGCGGTAGCGTTGTTGCCTCACAGTAAGACATTGTCCTGTTCGATTCTCAGCTAGAGCGTCTTCTGTTTGGAGACATGCGTGAATGGGCATACCTTCGTTGAAGGCTGTGCTTCAGGGCCGGCAACTCGGCACGTAAAAATCTACTGCCAATCATTAGCAGACCAGAGTTCCGCTGTGGTGACCCCTAACCAGGAAAAGCCGAAAGACACAACAACTGTGTGCAATCTCACACAGAAAACACAATGCACTGCAAATCTCGCTGGCAAAATAAATGAAGTAGGTTTCTCACCTCTATCAAGAAAGGCAAAAGAAGAAACACACTAAATAAAATGTCCCAACTAAAAGCAACTGCTGCCATACATTACACTGATAAGCACACAGTCAACCATCTCTATGCATCAGTGATATAAATATTGATCAAATGCAGAAACTAACACTTTTTCTTTGTGCATATTGAAATAATGAACTACACCATATGAACACAAATTACTGACAGTTATTGCTGGAAATTGTATAATTTATTGAATAAGAGAGAATACCTTACTTAACAGATACATTTTCTGATAACTTCTGTAATAATAACACCAAAGCTCAAAAAGGATGAAGTAGTTACTTGATGATAACAAGACAGGGTGGTGTATGTGACTATAGAATGTGCTTCAAGAAATGCTCTCTTTCATTTAATAAGACCATTAATATGCACCATGGACAAGGAAAAGTGAAAATAACTAGAAAACACAGTTCAGTCCACTTCCAATATACACTGAACAAATCTGTTGTACTTCTTAGTAACTCTCTAATAGTCAGTGACAGAAAACCATATCTAGAAAAAATTCTTCAAAAAAGAAAACTGATTTTTTTTTGTTGAATATTATTTCCTGCATTGTGTTGCTTGGCATGTGAATTTATACCTTGACTGGCTCTGTGAAAAAATGTAAAAGGATTAGGAAAGCAGCTGTAATGGAAATTATGCATAATAAAGGAGATTCTCACAGAGTTATGAATGCCTCCTGCTCTATACTCAGTTCAAGCTCTGTGACTTTTAAAAGGTAGCTGTTTGCTTCCATGTACAATGAAAGCTGATAGTTTGGGGGTTTTGTTGTATGTGTTCTGTTCACAGGAATATGCATTTGGCATGTGGAGAATTCTCCACGTAATTACACTTCACCATCTAAGTAGCTGCAGAAGTCCTGAAATTACATACTTGATTCAATATAATCACACAGTTAGAGGACCACATTTCTATGTATATACTTATAAAGCATCAAGCATCAAAGAATCCACAACAATAAAAAAACTGTAACTTATAATACTCAAAGTTATAGAAAATTGTAAAAGAAATAAAAGGTAGAAGTGCGCTCATTTTTATGTTAACTTTTCCATAGTGTTCATTTCACATCACCACAGTCATGACAGGGAAGCTTAGCACCTATTACAATCATGTATTTACAAGTAAACAATGATATGGGAGGGAGAAAAACTTTATACTCTATTAATGCTTGTGGTATTGCCTGCTATGTAACAACAGCTGGTCTGCCTTTCAGTACTAAATGCCATGTCATTCAGTTAGGTATTATTGTCTAGTTTTTAAGTGACTAATGACAGCTATAGGAGCTTGCTTCAGGTAACTAATTTAAAACACAACTAAAACTTCACCTAACAAATTAATTGATCAGCTCCTGTACATCTCCAGGATAAATGCCACGGTTTTCTTCAACTTGACATATTGTCAAACCATTTCTCTTCATTCAGAATTCTGTACCCTGCAACCAGTCTTCACAAATTTCTAAATAGTTTTACTAGCATTCCCATTTACATACATTGTTCTGTGACACTGCTCAACTCAAATCTATACTTCTAATATAAACACTGCAATAGCCATATATAATAGTCTCTTAACCTGCTTTATACTCCACCTCGTATCTACAATATTCACATATTCTGCCCTACCTAGTTCCTTTACCTCACCTCCATTTATTTGAATTTCTAAGCACTAATCACATGACCTATTATCTATCTGACAGACCCACTAATACACCTCTTCAAATGCTCAACATCTACTAATGCATAAATATTTTTACACTGTAATAGCTGCCTCTTTTTTCATATGAATGTAATGTAATTAGTAAATGTCTGTGTAATTGTTAATGTATATTACTTAATATCTTTTTATATAAAAAACTTGTAATATGTTGGAGGTTTTTCATACAGGCCTCTGCTGAAAAGTGTTTTTTGACTAAACCCAATCAGAAAAACATTTATTTTATTTAACATTTGTTTACCGGGAATGTCCGACTTGGAACGAGCCAATTTTCAGCAAAGGTTCAGGGAGAAACCCTTCAGACCCATGTCTTTGTAATGTGGGAGGAAACCCACACAAATGGGGGGAGGACATGTAGACTCTGCACACCAACTGAGAATTGAACTGGAGAACCTCTTTCTGTGAGGCAACAATGTTAACTGCTGCACCACTGCGCCATCCAATGGTAAGCAAAAGTAAAATAAAAAGAAATATGGTCAGGAGACCTTTCCCTGCCATTCTGTGATGTACAGATTTATCCATCAGCAATACACATGCATTATTCCTCTGGCCATATTATAAAAAATAAAGCAAGTAAAAGACACATCTTTGCCAAAGAGCACCGTCAGGTGTAATCTTCACCCTCTGTCCACACCTCTCAACTGACCAAGTTTTCACAGAATGCCCATATTCTGCATCATGTATTTAGTCGTTTCCTCATAAAGACTGTGAATTTCTGGCAAATCATCAAGGATTGAAGTCACTAAATAATAACAGACATTTGAATTTCAGACTTCATACCCTTCAGAAAATGCATGCTAATGCAAAACAGTCTAAGTTTATAAGAGTAATATTTAAAATTGCCCCTATTTAGGGTTTTTGTTCCTCCAATATTTTTGGCATTGTTTAGAATTTTTGCACTAGGAAATTGAGAGGTATGCTACTACCCCATATACAGAGAAACCCAAAACTGTCATTTTTATTGCACGTGCAATTAATCTGCAGATTGTCATATTTCTATTGACATTATCAATTATCCATGTTCTAAATCTCATTTAAAATTTGAAAATTTAATATGCTCAGCGGTGAAGCCTAGTTTGAGCCAGCATCTGTAGTAAGAGATAAAACATGATCCAAAATTAATGCAAATGTAATGTTCCGAGAATATACTCAGAACAGAACTTCTAGAAAGACCTAAAGATATCTCCCCAGTATATGCAATATTTGGGTACATATGTTTTCAAATTCTTCTGAAGCTACAAAATCTAACTAATGAGTAGACCTCTTCCATATTAATGAAAAATAAATGTGTATCCCAGATGAGCTTGTGCAGCTACTAGCATTTCTAAACTACAGCAAATTTATATAAGTTCATACGTAAGTACTAGGCTAGCTACCCTTGCGGGCTATTTAAGCCTAGCCAGTTTCCCTTTTTGTGCTTAAAATAAGCTATCCCATTTGGATATAGATTGGCCTCACATATCCCATGGTCGATAATTATATGCTACCCCTAATGAAAATAACTGGGATCATAACATAGATCATTTGAGGGTGCCATGCATGGGATAGAGCATTTAGGAACTGCCTTCATCCATTAGTACCACTGTGCAGTGGGCAGTCATGGGATAAATTTTCTGTTTGACATCCATAGATCTTAGTTGTGTTTGAATATGGGCAGGGATGAACTTTGTTTTATGTGGATGGGGAGTCTGTTCCACAGCAGCAGTATCATCTGAGAGATATACATATCCCTCCAAAACATTTTGCTGATGTTATGTAAGAGGTGTAGATCCCTAGACTGAGTATTTCTTATGGCATTTGACTTGCTGATATTCAGTAAATTCCTCAGTACTAAGTTGGAGGATTCCTTGTATGCCAGACATAGGTCACCTCTTAGCAGTCTGTAGGATACCGAGTATAGTGACAGGGTTTTGAGTCAGTACATGCAGGACATGTTGTTTAGGCATTGCATCCTTTTACTAAGGTATTTCTGTGGGCATTCCATTTGTTGTATGTTTCTGGACAGATATATGCCAAAGGGAGCATTATATTCAATGATTGGTCTAATAAGGGCTGAATAAAGGGGGACAATGACATCCCTAGATTTAGAAACAATTCCTTTGTTTATAACCTGTGCAATATAGAAGGACTTTATTACAACAATAGACATATGTTAGTCAAAGGTATGGTCACTGTTCACATAATTTCCCAGTTCCTGGGCAACTGTTTCAACTCTTAGGTCATATTGTCAATGTGGTAGTTCCCTGGGGTAGATGATTTCCCAAAAGATACAATACTTTTTGGTATTTTCTTTCAGTCCATGATTTTTGCACCAGTTATTTATTTAAGACAAACCTTCCTGCAGGTTGGCTAAGTCATTTGGAAATTCAATGACCACCCCTAGCTTGCAGTGATCTGCAAACTTAGTCAGCCAGAGCCCTTTGGTATTGGCTTTTACTTCAGAAAAGTAGATGCAAAACAAGAAAAGTCCCAGCACAGATCCCTGGAGGACTCCACTGGTTACTGGTCCCTTTGAAGAAGTAACTTGTCCTATTTTGATTATCGGTGTCCTATCTGTGAGACAGATGGTAACCTAGCAGGTTACATATGGGTTTATTCCCAGTTTATTTAGTTTTCCTACAATGCTTGAGTGGGAAATTGTGTCAAAAGCTTTGACCAAGTCGAGGTATGCAGTGTGTATCATTTTACCTTCATCCATTGCTTTGGTGACCTTTTCAAAGAAATCCACCAGGATGAGTAAGCATGACCTGCCCTGGATGACTCCAAATTGAGGCGGGGTCCAGTGTTTGGAGGTTCCCTATGTCCTGATTGTTTAATTCCATGATAAGTCTTCCCATTGCTTTGCATATGAGGCTGGTTAGACTTATGGGTCTGTAACTGCCTGGGTCTGTGGAAGGTCCTCTCTTATGCAGGGGAATTACTGCAGCTGTTCTCCATTTACTTGGCACAAGCTTTTATTCGACCTAGGACTACAGACTTGTTGAATTTCTGCATATACTTACTTTGATAGTACCTAAACATATTACCTGACATAAATTTGTCCATATTATTTTTGTTCTGTATTTACCTAATGTAAACTGTTCAGTGATTGGCTATTTCCCATCTTAGCAATTTACACAATATCAGCAACAGTCAGTGCTTACTATTATGTAACCATGACTATATGATAATGTTGTCTACTCTTTTCATGTAATGTATTGTATTGTATTGACTAGGTTGCTACTGCTTATATGGGCAGGGTCAATGCTAAAAAAAAAGATCTGTGGACCAGCTCATCGATCTGGGTATGAAAATCAACAATAAAGAAATAAATATGTTGAATTTTGATGAAGCATATGTAAGTTAAGAACAGATGTTCCTGACAATAAACTATGAAAGGGAGCATCCAACGGATTGCATTTATATAGTTTTCTAGATATCTATAGATTGGTAGATATATAGATGTGCATGTGAGAATATAACATAAAAGACCGACCTCAAATGAGAGAGAGAAAAAGGAATAAATGCATAAATGAATGACATACAAAAAAAGCAAATCAGAAAACATTGAATACTTCTCTGCCATTATCACTAAGCCCCAGCTACAAAACTCAGATCAAGCATTATCTGAAGACTGGTTCTGTTAGGGAAAGTGTTTTTAGTAGCATAATATAGATGGCTGGGATAAGGGGCAGGGCTAAGCGTACTGTAAAGGATAGCTCACATGAGTAAGGGTGGGCAGGAGGGCTTTTCCTAGCAGTGCTGCTGCACAAGAAAAAAAGGACACAGGACATGCACACACCAAACAGGCACAACACTAAAACTCTCCTTATAACTAACCGTAACCCATTAACATTTCTACATCCATATTAACCACTACAATGCAATCTTGCACATTTTCATAACCATCACCTTTTCAGACAAACATTCATTTTCCTGCACACTCCCACTTACCCGTACTATATAAGACTTATTCACACAAATGAACATTCACGCATTTGTACACTCGGTCTTTTCTACACCCACACAAACTTGTCAACTATCTGAATGACGACCACATAATCACACACACACACACACACACACACACACACACACACACACACACACACACACACACACACACACACACACACACACACACACACACACACACACACACACACACACACACACACACACACACACACACACACACACACTCATTCACTTACACACACACATGGAATGGTGGATAAAGCATACATGAAATATCTTTTTTTCTCATTATTATTTTAATTATTATTGCATATGAACATAGACACAAAGTCAATGCTCCAATAAAAGTATAATTTGATAATAAGTGAAATGATTTAGATTGTATGTTTGGGGAATGTGTTTCACCAATCATTGTGAATTGAGTATGTAAATGCTCTACCAGAATCTGTGCACTACAGTGCCTTGAACCTCTAACCATTGACCTTCTACTTAATACAAACTGTTGCTGCTCACACTGTCATTACACAATTACATACACACACCCAGCACTGGTTTTATCTACCTACTCATTGGTGCTATCCTTTGTTTGTATAAATACTTACTTACAACTGCCTTTAACACTGTCCACACTTTCCACTATATCCCAGCATCTGAAGTACTGCATTCAACTCTCACTTCTGTGTGACCCTTTTTTCCTACATTCCCCCTATCTGATCACATTCTCCTGTTGACTTCTGCACTGTCACTTACCCTCTGCACATTGCCTTTCCTATCTCGTGTTCTACCATAATCCTAAAAGGTCTCACAGACAGGTTAGGAATGTCCTACTCTCATTTTCTTTTTGATTCTACAACCCTGAAACAAGTGTAGATAGAGGAGACCTTGTCCTGCTGCCCTTGGGCTTCAGCACTGCTGTAGCCATCTACATCACTTTGGTTATCTCCTTTGCCTCAAGATTCTCTTTACAAAGCCTGGCCCTACTCTGTCAGGATGAGCTAAGCCTTTTTATTTAAAGAATGTGAGCAGACATCACTGTACCTATTGCTTTAATAATTCCTAGTGCAGAAAAATGTATGTTTACACCTCGTCTGGATGGCTCTGAAAGAATGCAACTTTAGTGCTTCCATCAAGTAAAAATGTTCCTCTGGTAGTTTAGTCATGTTGCATAACTGAAAAATACCTTTTTCAATTAATTATTTAATTAATGCTTATACAACACCTAGTAAACTGGCCAATACATTCATTGGGCAGCACCTCTGTGTGAGATCCAGCTATAGATACCTGAATCCAAAAGATGGCTTATGCAACATCTTAAACAACAGGTGGTATCAGACTAAAGTTATCAGATTACTCTTTAAATCCTAATCTGTTTTTTTAGTAATCTGTGGTCATTATACATACAGATCAACATCCCCCTTTGCTTCTCTGTCTACAGTCTTAATCATCTACCTCATGTGTCTTCTACATATGACTTCCTCTAGATACGACAAATTCATCACATTTAACACAATAATTCTACCCAACAAACCACCAGTCTTACAGCAACTTACTAAACCACCACTCCATGTAATTTAGAATTCATAGTGTAGATTAAGTTGAGTAGAGTGTGAGTGTAGAAAGAACTCCATTCCACTATCTGCATACAGAATTAAAGTCACCAAATACAGAAGGTATCTGCACCACCTAAGTCTAAAAAATGCATCAGATTTATGACCTCATAATGACAAGGCAGTCCTACCTAACAACAGTCAAGCAGCAGAAGATCCACTTGACTGACAACTGCCAGAACTGACAGACTTTCTAATACCTAAACTAAGGACAAAGATGGGCCACCGTATTTATATACATTGTGCACAATCACGTAATCATGAGTTGCTTTGTGTTGCTGTTGTGCAGTATGGAAGTATCACAATTCATAGTCAGGAGCTGTCTTTATACTAGATTATGCAGCAGGACTTTGTGTGGCATTTGTAAGTGCACTATTAATACAATGATGTTGAAACCCATATATGCAGCCACTCACATGCATGCAGCATACTGTATACAGTACAGCATAGAAAATTGAAGTCTCTCTGTGTGACTGCATGAAGATGTCAAGACATGCACTGAGATGCATAACACATGTTGGAAGCTACAGTATTATGCAACTTACAGTACCAGAACCTCTCTGTAAAAGCTCCTGAATTGTATCATGTCTTGTAAAGTCGCCTTTGAGCTGAAAGATTGTCAGGACATGTGTACAGTGTAAGGCTTGTGTCTCATTAGTGCATACCCCTTGCCTTTCAGAGGGGAAACGTGCAAAAACAGCATGGTACATACAACATCAAACCTGAATGTAATGCAAGTGAATAAAGAGACATCAGCATTATGCTGCCTTTCTGCACTACTATATGCAAACTATCTCAACATCATCATCATTTGGTGTACCTTAAATGAACTCAGCCAGTACATACCAAAACATTTTGTGGATTGCAAGCTTTATGTCTGACATCTACTGTATCTGCTGAGTGTATTTTGTGTATCGGAGAATACAGGATCCAGTTCTGTTCCATGTCTCCATCCACAGCAGTGCCAGCTTTCTCAAATGACGACAACAAGCTGATGTACTCCTCCTGTCTTTCATCATTCCTGATGTACATTTGACTGGTACACGTCTGGATAATGTGTGTCTGAGTTAAAAGAAGGATGAATAATAGCAATGATAGAGAGGGAAAGGGTAATGCTTGGAGATCCACAATGGGTAACACAATAGAGGCAATGCAGACATGTAGGTATTATAATCTATCAGTTGTCAAAATGCATTCACAGATAGCTTATTTGGCAACACAACTATTCTGCCAGTGCCAATATGTCTTACATTGTGTGTAGGATGACAGAATACAGGTCTGATCCTTAATCCACCATCATGTCAGACAGTGAGCCATGATAAGATGGCAGAACAATGGTCTGGTCCTTAACTCACCATTGTTTTCAGACAGTGAGCCATGATAGGATGGCAGAACACAGTTTAGGGTCTTAACTCACCATCATGTCAGTCAGTAAGCCATGATAGGATGGCAGAACACAGGTCTGGGCCTTAATCCACCATCATGTCACACAGTAAGCCATGATAGGATGGCAGAACACAGATCTGGACCTTAACCCACCATCATGTCACACAGAAAGCCATGATCAGATGGCAGAACACAAATAAGGTCCTTACTCCATCATCATGTCACACATTGAGCCATGATTGTTTGGGGCTCATTTGCTATGACTGTAAAGTTGCAGTAATTTTAATATTACATTAATGAATAGATATGATGCTTGAGATGCCTTCATTTGAAAGAATTTGCTGATGTAATAGTGAGTGGGGTGGGCTGGCATATGCTTGCCATACTATATGCGCATTATATCCTACAATAGGGTGTGTATTTACATCCATTTACTAAAAATATACTATGTGCATTGTCGTCTTGTATATTGATGATGTTGCCCAGCCACTCTGCTAGACAAAACATTACCAATACTGGGACATTGAGTACATTCTTCCAATGTTTTATCTGTTGTACGTCTGCAGTTACACAGACATAAAAATCTGACATCCCCTCCACAGTGTACTTCAAGATTCATTTGTGTGTGTGTAAATCGCAAACCTTTGGGCAGATCCACATTTCTAAACCTATTGTGTGCACAGAATCAGCCAGGTATGCAACAGTTCACAAGATTACTCCACGGAGTGAGGAGACTTTTATGAATTATGTAGGGGTCTGACATATAGTTTGGACCATCTATCACACTTGCATAATTGTATCCATACCTTATGAATCTCTCCCCAGCATTAACTTCCTTATCAGCATCTGAACTGAATAGTATAATAAATGTATATTGCAAAAACAAGAACCAAATTTTATCTAGCCACTTAAAAATTCTCTAAGCAAGCATCTCCTGTTTCTAAAAGTCTTTTTATGCAATCAGCAACACCTTCTATAATATCTTTCAAACATTTTTTTTTTCAAAAAATATTTACACCTTAATTACTTCCTAGAAACTTTAAGAAGCCATGAGTACTTTATGTTGTTTGGAAAACTAACAAATATTAACTACTCTCAAAAATGTCTAAGCTCCTGAATCCTAGCCTTCAGTAGATATCAGCTAATATTATATGTTCTACATAAAAAAAGCTTTTGCCAGATTAACACGGAGAAGGGAAATGTAACACATGTGAAGAGTAACAGCAAGAAAAGAAAGACTGGCCTCAAGGGATTTGAACCCATGCTTTCCTTAGTGATATTCTTTACACTAGTGCATTAGCAAGGAAAACCATTAGTCAGATTAAATGGGGTCATTAAGCACACATTTCAGGAAAATGTAACACGTCTGTAGACTGTGAACTGAACATTGGACAAACAACAGACAATCCCCAGGGGATATGAACCTCTCCCCACCCAGTGCATTGACACACTAAAAAAAATCATTTCATGAGTACACAGAGGCATTGAAGCACCTAGCATACAGAGGATTATGATCAAGTCACCAATCATAACTTGCTTATTATATGTTCAAGTCATAGAAATTCACCTTGAGACCAATGGTCAAAAATATTGGCATCCATGTTGAGAACACATTATAGGCAGGTTATGACCAGAGGTCCAACCATAATTCTTTGTAGTGCATGGAGCTTTGTCTGCTCCATGTACTACAAGTTACAGGGAAAAAAGTATTAAGTGTTTTACCAGATTTCAAAGCTGTAACGCCCTTAGAGAGAGCTGATAGAAAGACAGTATAACACAGTCTCTTGTGTTTACACTCACTTTATCATAGCTCTCAACTGTCCAGATTTTCACTTCATATATTTGGTCTACTCCTCATAAAATCTTTGGTGTCAACTCAACTTGCACTGCTACTGATGGGTACCGCTGTACCACGCTCCTGTGTAGGGCTGCCTAACATAGCTGGTACAGGTAGGGGAGGTTGTGTGGAGACAACTGCGGTAGGCTGAGACACAGATGTGCAGGGTGCCTTTAGCAGTGGTGGCGGTGCTACTTCTGTCACCTGTGGGGGGACAACAGGCCTTGCCATTAGGTTAGGTGCGGATTGTTCTGGTGCTGCATATAATAGTAACAGAAATGGAGAGGAAAAAATTAAATAAATTTATGAAAGAGAAAAGCTAGCAATAAAGAGGATGGGGGAAGAGAAATACAAAAACAATGAATGTTCCATTCTTACCCATGCTGATACTGATACAGAAAAGCATAATAACCTTTTAATAGTGGGACAAACAGAGGCATGTCATCAATCTGTCTGTCAGATTATAACATATGGGGGGGGGTGGGACCTAGCCAAAAGTTATCCTCACATCCAGTATGACATAAGAAAATACTAAGTGCAAGGGCTATTTATCGTAACGGTACATGGGTGCTTGTAGCCAGTATGATGCTATTTGAGTTTTGACAATAACAAAACTATACGTAGACATAATAAACATGCTTATCACACAATAAACATGTCCAGTACAGGTGATAGACGATGTACAGATAATTCTACTATATATTTGGAAATGCCCTGAAAACTGCTACTTAGGGATATTACATATACGGACCTGTAGTGCTGCACTGATATTAAGGGAATGACAAATATTCTTTACCATGATGACAGAACTTTTTTTTTTGGGGAGGGGGGATTAAACCTGCAGACATCCTAACAATCTCAATGTACATAGACTTAACATGATTATTCACGTATCTACCTGTACAAGAAGAGGCCTGCAGACTCGCACTTCTAACATTGCATAGTCATACTACTACCCTTGCCAGCACTGACAGACATGGTACTGCTGTATAAGACTTATACAGTTATTTTTAATGGCTACAAGTGTTACTATGTGGAGACATTTTTCACAACAGAATTTATACTCATCCCAACACTCTCTTAGGCACTCTACTCTGCTACTGTGCATCTCAGTGTTTCAACCGCTGCAGGAGCTGGAGATATAAAAAGGGCATAATGAAAAATTGGATGGTAGCATGTAATGGCAGTATATTTGGTTAGCTAAAAGATATAATAACTACAGCAACAAGGTGATGACTATGCCTTAACTTCATCCTCTCATCGGCAAAGGAGGTCAGGCTTGCATCGACTCATGTGACAGTATTGGTGAGAGCACTGTTCCCCCATGTGTGTGATGCCAGTGGCAAGGGAGACAATCTTGGCCAAAGTATTCCCGGTATCGGCCTTATATTGTGGTCTGGTATACCCCTCCTGCAGGAGCCTCTAGCTGTAATGCTTACATGGGATGTCCAAAAAAATCTTAGACTGTTCCTCATTTCACACCTGTGCTCTAAAAGGAGCCCTACCCTCACCTTCTCCAACCATAACTGTCTCACTTTCAAAGATCTCAGGAAAAATTACTAAAAACTAGCAACCAAAACAGTTCTCACATGTATTAGTCTCAAATCAACAATAGGCACTGATGGTCAACTCATTTGCTTGAGGGATGGTGAAGTAATAAAATATGGGTCTATATCAGAAGCACAAAAAGGCTTCTGAGCGACTACGGAAACAGCGACACATATTCATCAAATCACATTTAAGAGATTCGATGAATATGTCATAGGGCAAGGAGCTAGTTGGCCAACTTCACTGAGTTGCCCTTTCCTTCCCTATAGTGCAATCTCAGAGTTGGTATATTTAGTTAGGGGGTGTGGGGGGCACAGCCCACCACATTGGGGGTGAAGCCCCCAACCTGTTTATGGTGTTAAATTATTTTTTTTAGCGAATGGCCGTGTAAATATTTTCCCTAAAGAAAATTTTGATTATGTAGCCGTTCACTATTTTCAGTTTTCGTGCATTATGTGTTGACTTTTATGTAGTTGCACATATGCACTTTCGGTGTTATAATACAGACCCATAAAATATAGGCACACCATTATTATGATTCACATGGAAATTTAAGGTGTGAAACATGGCAGTCCTCCATCCCTCTGTTTGCAGTTCAGAAAACATACTGAACAGTGATTCCATCTTCAGAAGATTAATTATGGGATGACAATTCTATCCACTAACATAGCTGGATTCCCCCTGCATGCATGGAGGTACCCGCAGGTGCTCAGTCAGGTGTCCGAATGGCATCATATAGCAAGCTTCACAATCTTTATCAAGTTTGCTCATCATGCAAGTTGAACAAATCAGAAACAGTAATGAGATAAGGCCTAAAATACATAATCATAGTGCCAAGAGGGATTATCTGCATTATATAAGAGAAGTACTTTATTACTATAAGTGTCCTAAATTGTCTGTTTGATATAATTGTGATGATAAGCACAGATATTCACCATGGTTTGGAAAAATACAACAATGGAGAATGGTGTTTGAATCTTGTATTTGTTCAAAAATCTGTTGCTAAATAAGATATCTGCTTAGATAAGGTAAGTGGTACTTTGTACGCATTACTTATTTGTACAAGGGTAGCTATTTGTGTGATGAAGACCTGGAAGTGATGTTAGTTCTTCTAAATGTACTGCCAAAATTCTCTTAAGGAAAGAACTGCAAGAGTAATAAAGGTAGTAGCATGCAGGTTTGTTACAGTAGGTTGTAGCAACAGCACTGTACCATACACCTTCATTCTATTGTGTTTTTTACACATATCTGATTAGACACAACCTTTGTACCACTTATATTGCAATGTTCATGTGCTTGTTAAGTTGTGTACTTGTTAACTTACAGTTATGAGCTTGTTTCTGGGGTTGTATTGTTCTCAGGACACATACATACCTGGCATTCATGTTAAGATTGTTTTGTGGATACACATATTTTAGTATCAGGCCAACCAAAGCATAGTAGATGGCCTATTAGTACATTATCAGTTTTAGGATTTCTAAGAAGCATGTAGAACCACAGCTATTAATGTCACAGAAAAAAAGCTACTGCATGTGGTGATGCTTCTGTCCCCATCTGCAAGCCAAAATTTACAGATGCTGAAATGGGGTGGTACTAGAAGCCCTCTGCTTCTATTGTAGATAAAGCTTTGCAAACCATGTGACCAGCCAGCCCTTCCATGACTGCATTTATCATAAACTTGTCAACAATGTTAATGCTGTGGGTAGTCAGGATCATACTTATGATATGGTCTACCACAGGGCAGCTGATTTAATACATGCTTTCACCCACAGAGCAGGGATCCTGGCATGAGAACAGAGGGCAACAGGTAGTGTACCATTTAGGAGTACCTGACCTCATTTAAAAGTGATACCAACTCTGATGACGTAAGATAGTGCCAGCTGTGCCAGGGAGCATAGGGCAGTGCATGTATAACATATACCAGCATAGCTAGCTGCAGTTTTGTAAAGAATTATATGTAATTTGAATATCAACCTGATTAGTATAAATGCTTGTATTAAAATGTACTTGTAAAGTTGCTTGTGTTAAAAATGTATCAATGGTGAATCCTGAAGGACAGAAAAGAAATATACACGAATGTTAGACTGTATTGTTGTAACTGAGGAAATGTATATATTTTAACATAGGATACTGGAAGGGAAGAGGTTAAGCTCAGCCCAGCTAACCTTAAGAAAAATAGCCTGAAATTTAATTACTTGGTTTAGACCATAAAGATTTTATCTCACAGGTCTGAATGCATACAGAAATGCAATGTATGTGAAAAGCCTTTCTGCAGGAAGAGTGGAAGTGTTGGAATTGTTTTATAGCTTCCAGGTGCTGTATTAAGTCTTAGTAAAGTTCTATGTGTGTATTATGATACATCTGTGCCAGATCCTGGCTCAATTTCTAATGAGGGGGTAGTATGGGAACCGCAGAGTCAGGTGATCAGATGTGATGTCATTCTGTAGCCAGCACTGAGATTGAATTTACATACTACTAAAATATGTGTCAGTAGCACTCAGCACTCTGTCTTGGACCTAACAAGGACACTCATCCACTTTCATTTTGCCTTGCTCTAGCAAGTAAGTAGGGAACAGTAATTTTTCATCTAATTAGGAAAATATAATGAGATTAGCTAAATGTAGTTTTTTTCTGTATCTGTCTGACTCTTTCCATCTGTGTTTTTTATATTTCCTGTGATTGAAACTCTAGTGTTTATTGTAAATAGATATCCAGTGTTTTCAAGTTTTTTATTATTTATTATTAAATATATGTATACCTTTCACTGTGGCTGTTCATTTAGAAAATATATGACCTTTAAGAGCCCTTGCATTTATTTAATGGCACAGCGGCTTCACATTCCTGAAAGTCTTGCTGCTTGGTTAAACATTGCCATTTGTATAAGCATTAAGTTTATAAGAATAATTGGGTACCTTGGTAAGAGCCTTAAAATAGGTGGCTTTGGAGTGTTCTGGTTGATAAATTTTAAAAAATATACTTTTCAGTGCTGTACTTTACTGAAGCCAATTTGAGTGCAGTTACTAATAAAACAAATTATCTATATAACAGACAAAACTTACTACACATTACAGCTTACAGCTTTTACTGTACAAGGTTTGCTTTTCAATACAGATACAGATGATGATTCTCCATTTACCTTGGAACTATGTTCCTATGAAATACCAACTCTAACACCATTTAATTTTACACTCTTTTTATACACCTTTTTAGTACAATTTGGATCATGTTTATGAAAGCAATATTTTGAATTCGATACTTTGGTATTTGCTTGATGTCATGCAGTCTGCTGATTTTCATTCTGTTTCAAGGTGAATTATGTGACAACCTTCATGGAGCCAACTTGGCAGCAGCTGCCCATTCCCTTCAGCTCATGGTGTATCTAATTTGACCACTGTCCCTGCAAACTGGTTCTCTCTCTCAGTCCCCCACTTGCTGAATTCTTGGCCATTGACCACATCTGCAGTGAAGAAACCAGCCACCAGGACTCAAGGGCTTTAAAATGAAAATAAGTTACTTGACCACTGTCCCTGTGAATAGGTCCTCTCTCAGTCCCCCACTTGCTGAATCCTTGGCCATTGATCGCATCTGCAGTGAAGAAACCAGCCACAAGGACAAGGGCTTTAAAAAGAAAATAAGTTACTGTAGGTGTCTAGCTATGTTTCCCTCTTAGCCTGCTACTGTAGAAAGTACCGGGTCTAAAGTAGAAATAACTGGCTCTACCCATGGCTAGGGACAGCAGCTGCTCCCCACCCCCATCAGCTGTAAATACATTTCCCAGTTAAACTTTTTCTTTTTAGTTATTAGTAAACCACCAAAAACATCCTCCCAATACACACACTCCATTACCAAACATCTAACACACTCAAAAATAAAATATCCCTAAGATACCATTAGCAATTTACTATGTATATAAAACATATCCTAAACACCCTCTATAAACTAGCCCTCGCTGGAGACATCCATCCAAACCCTGGTCCTCCAAAATCCAACCCAACCATAAACCCTAGTCCAAGCAACCCCCCCCCACAACTCAACTCCTAGCCCAAAAAAACAACAGACCTACTTATAATGTCCCTAAATATCAGAAGCATATGCAATAAAATCCAAGAACTACATGCCAGCATAAGCATCTATTCCCCAGATATTCTCTTCCTAACTGAAACCTGGCTTGAACCTCACATCAAAAGGATGTTGTAATGTTGTTTACTATTGCTGCAAGTTTGTATCTCTATTTATTATGTACATGATGTGGGACTTTTCTCCCCGGGCATCCGCTGAAAAAGGACCTGCATCCAGTCGGAATTTCCTGGTAAACAAATGTAAATAAATAAATAAATAAATAAATAAATAAATACATAAGACTTAGGGAGTCGTTCCTTTCTCTGATCATCCTTGCACCTGTGTTAGTCAGGAATTAGGGCTTCATCCTTATCTGCAGTTCTCCTTGCAGCTGTGTTAGTCGCAGAACAATTAACACATAGTATGGATGCCAAACATATACAGTAACTAGTTACACTATTTTTTTCTACTTATTTTCAAAAAGGAAATTTTTAACCCTTTAATGTATCTAACACTGGTGGCACTGTATCTATCTTATAGTCTGGGTGAAGGCGCTAAAAGGGTAAGCTATGCCAGCCTTTCCCAAGTGTGTGTGTGTGTGTGTGTGTGTGTGTGTGTGTGTGTGTGTGTGTGTGTGTGTGTGTGTGTGTGTGTGTGTGTGTGAAAATCAAATCTCAAACAGAGTGTTTGTGTGTCAGCTACTTTGAACAGGGAAACAGAGCACTGATTTAATAGAGAGGGTAGTGGAGGACTTGGCTTGGAATACCCGGCTGAGGACCCAGCTCTATAGCTGTGTCAGTAGGAAGTCTTATTTGGGGCCTCTTTGTGCATCTGAAAACAACACTTTGTGTATCTATTTTTGTTATTAGTGAATGACCCACCAGTGTCAGTGGTGAGGATTAAGGCTCCTTGATCAGTGGACCAAAGGAGGGATGTCACATATTGGTGAGCAGTAGTGTAGATATTAGTTGAACTTCTATAGCCTGTAAGCAGTTGTCACTAAAGTTGTGTGTTTTCTCAGCAGCCACAAAGTAAACATGCAGAGTTTCATTTTTCACAACAGTTTTATTTATTTTTTGTTAGTTTAGTTTAGTCAAGGAAAACAGGCAAGAATATTAGCAGAGGATTATGGCAGGCTGACAGTGAACCAGTTGACTAAGGTGTACAAATCCAAAGGACTAGTGCATAGCAACCTGACTAAAGAGGAAAGTATTTCAGCCTTAATCACAGCTGCAGCACAGACCAGCAACCAGGATGACAACCAGCCTGTCAATGGTGATGTGCATCCCTCAATAACAGGACAATTCACCTTTTCCTGAGAGGATTTAAAACCCTGTCTGGAATTAACATGACTTGAACTGGAGGCAAAACATATGGAATTAGAATCGGCAGAGAGATTGTGGTATTTGGAGGTCAAAGAAAATGAGAAACTGTGGCATTTGGAGGCCAAAGGAAATGATAAACAGTGTCAGCATGAAAGGGACATGCTAACTTTTTGACAGGAACATGGAGGTAATGGGGACGGGAATAATCAAACCCCAGAAGCAACAAAGGTCAGTAAATTTTTTCCATAGTATACAGAAAGTGATATTTTTAATAGTTTTTTCATATATTTGAGAGTATGTAGACAGTATGATGCTGACGGAGGGCCCTGGGTACAGTTCCTGGCCCCCTTACTCCATGGTAAACTGTAACTGCTATTTCTAAATTCTCTGGTATTGATTGTTCAAATTATGACAAGGTTAAACACTGTTTACTGGAATGGTTTAATTTAACATCTGCAGCTTACAGAAAAAAATGTTTTGTGAGCATAGACATAAGGCACCTGAAATTGTATGTGATTATATTGCTGAGCTAAGCACTTATTTTCATATGTGGGTGAGTGGGTGTCAGGTCACCACTTTTGAAAGGCTGGCAGACCTTTTGGTGAGGGAATAAGCCCTTAGCACTTTGCCTGAGGACATGAGAGTCTAGTTGGCAGACTGGGGATGTAACTCTGCAGATGATCTGGGGAGAAAAGAGGATATCGGTTTGGCAAGCAGGGCACCACTGCAAAAGTACGGGATACCTAGTGCTACACATGGATATAAGAGAACCCATGGTGGGCAGCCTAAACCACACCGAGTTCACCAGTAACAGGGGAAGCCACTAGTTTTGGTTTGTTTGTTTGTGTCTTTCGGCTTTTCCCAGTTAGGGGTCGCCACAGCGGAACTCCAGTCCGCTAATGATTGGTAGTTGATTTTTACGTGCTGAGTTACCAGCCCTGATGCACAACCTTCAATGAAGGCACGCCCATTCATGCATGTCTCCACGGAGAAGACGCTCTAGCTGAGAATAGAACCGGATGGCGTCTTACTGTGAGGTGACAATGCTACAGCAGCACCACTAGTTTTGGTGCATGGCCAGAATCAAGATTTAGATGTTTTAAATGTAACCAGAGGGGGCATGTAGCATACAAATGCCCACTGAAGCAGTGTGGGGAACAAAAGGTGATGGAGCCAGCAAGTGGGAATAACAGTATACCAGTGGTAAGTTACCTGGAGATAACAGGGTACCAAGCTATCACCTGAGTTTGTATCCTATCTTAGTGGATGGAAAATAGGCCACTGCTAAGAGAGACACAGCCTCTGACATAACCAGTATGAAGCTTGCAGTGGTTAAAGAGGAGCAGTACTTGCTTGGGCAGTCCACTCCAGTCAGAGCTTTAGGAGGGACCCCGATTCCAAATGCCATTGGCCAGGGTTCACCTTGACTGGGAAGGTGGAAGAGGAAGCAAGCAAGTAGGTGTGTTTGAAAATATCCCTGTAAATGTCTTGATAAGGAATGATTTTGATAATGCAGTACCTTATCTGCATGCAGTTACATGCAGTCAGGCTTGGAGACAGGCATCTCGGTCTGGTAGCCTGGGGGAGACCCAAAAAGACCCCACACCTGAAGCCAGGGCTGGTGATGTGGCTATTTCAGGGAGGGAGCTACCCTGTAGCAGCGAGCCTGAAGGTGAGCCACAGCTGCCGACAGGTACTGAGGTTCCCATGGACAGAGTGACTGCAAGGGCAGAGGTGAATGGCAGTACCCAGGCTAACAGTGAGGCACCACAGTCAGAAGATACCAGACTTCCTGTAGAAGGGAAGCTGGGAAGGTTCTCGGACCCTACACTACAAGGCTTGAGGGAAGTAGCTAAGGAGGTACCTGATTCTCAAGGAAAAGGGGAATCTGTATACTGGGTAAAGGGATACTGTATAGAGAGTGGACCCCTGTGGGAGGGCTAGAGGATGAGGTAATACATCATTTGGTATTGCCCAGAGCCTATGTCTGGCACTTCTAGCCATAGCCCATGACATTCATTTTGCAGGTCATAGCGGCATAAAATGTACCAAGAGACATGTTATGCAAAACTTTTATTGGCCAGGGATTGCAAGGGATGTAACAGGGTATTGCAGAACCTGTTAGCAGTGCCAAAAAGTAGGCCAGTGAGGAGACAAGGTCAAAGCTCCTTTGATGCCTTTGCCTGTGTTTGAGGAGCCATTTTAGAGGGTAGCTATGAATATTGTGAGGCCTTTGAGTACCCCAGGTTCCACAGGCAAGAAGTATATCCTAGTGGTAGTAAATTATACTACTAGATACCTTGAGGCTGTGGATCTGTCCTCCATTGAGGCATGGAAGGTGGCAAATGCTTTGCTAGATATCTTCAACAGGGTAGGTTTCCCAAGAAAAGTACTGACTGAGAGGGGTGCCAATTTTATGTCAGACCTGCTAGCTTGTCTGTGTGAGCACTGTTGGATGAAGCATCTAAAGACTACCCTCTACCTCCTCCGGACTAATGGTCTTGTGTTGCATACCAGTTTAAGAGAAAGTGGAACAAATATTATCCCCATCTGCTGTTTGAACACAGAGAGTTACCCCAGAAATCTACAGGTTTTTCACCCTTTGAGCTGCTGTATGGGCAGAGGGTGAGGGAGCCCTTGGATATGATTCATGATGAGTGGGAGGGTAAGTGTGAATCCCACAAGGAGTCTGTTATGGCATATATCCTAAACCTCAGGACAAGGCCTGGGGAGCTCATGGGCTTGGCCCAGGAAAATCTGGCAGGCGAGCAACAGCAGAAAAAGATATGGTATGACAGGAATGCTTGAGCCCGAGAGTATGCAGTGGGACAGCAGGTTATGGTGCTCATTCCTGTCAAGCACAACAAGCTGCAGGCAACTTGAGAAGGACCCTTCAAAGTGGTAAGGAAGGTCAGTGATTTTAACTAAATGGTGAACCTGCTAGGCAGGAGGCAGGGGCACAAACTGTACCATGTTAACATGACAAAGCCTTACCATGATAGGGAAGCCCTAGTGATGAGCATGACAGTGGGGCCCTTGTTCTGAGTATCTGCAGTGGGTGACAGGAGGAGTCTGAGGGGGATCTGGTGACTGATCTCAGTGAGACTCGGACTGACACTTCAGTGGAAGGGGTAGTAATGTCCATCTGGCTATCCCCTACCCATGTTCGAGAAATCTTAGCAGTGTTACAAGAGTTGGGGACATGTTCACTGGGAAACCTGGGTGCATCCACCTGGTGCAGCACCATATGGATACAGAACCCCAAAGACATATCAAGCAGGTCCCTTACAGGGTGCCTGATTGAGTTAGACAGACTCTGAGGGAAAAGATACAGGAAATGTTGGAACTGGGAGTAATCCAGGAGTCCAGCAGTCCCTAGGCATCCCCAGTGGTGCTGGTACCAAAGAAGGATGGCAGCAACAGGTTCTGTGTGGACTACAGAAAACTAAACAATCACACAGAGTCAGATGCTTACCCCATGCCTAGGACAGATGAGGCCTTAGAACAGCTGGGTGGAGCTAAGTATGTGACCATTTCTGATCTGACCAAGGGCTTCTGGTATGTGCCATTGACTCCCTCCACTACAAAGACGTCAAACTTTGTAACACCTTTCAGATGATACGAGTTCACGAAGATGCCCTTTCAGAAGAAAAATGCCCCAGCAACCTTTCAGAGGTTGGTAGATTGTATCCTAGCAGGAGCAGGATATTATGCCCTTGCTTACGTGGATGATATTGCCATCTACAGCCATTCCTGGCAAGAGCACTTTCAGCATGTCAGGAAGGTTGTGGGCTGATAGCAAAGGACAGGTTTAACCATTAAGCCCAGTAAGTATCAGGTGGGTATGGCAGAGGTCTCCTATCTAGGATGTAGAGTGGGGAGTGGTAAGATCTGACCAGAAACTTCCAAAGTGGAAGCTATTCAGGCATGGCCTGCCCATGTTACCAAAAAGCAGGTGAGGGCATTCTTTGGGACAGTGGATTACCATAGAAAGTTTGTTCCCAATTATAGTACAATAGTTGCTCCCTTCACAGACCTGATGAGGAAAAACAGACCAGATAAGGTTGTGTAGACCCTAGCCTGTGAGCAGGCATTCCAAAAGCTTAAAGAGGCTTTGGGAGGACTCCCAGTGTTAAGCTGTCTAGACTACAGTAAAAACTTTGTTGTGCAAGTAGATGCTTCAAACCATGGAGTAGGGCCTGTACTCAGCCAGGTTTCCTCAGAGAGAGAAAAGCACCCTGTTGTATATCTCAGCCATAGACTCCAACCCAGGGAGGAATGTTATGCAGTTGTAGAAAAACAATGTCTAGCCTTAGTATGGGCACTGTAAAAACTGCAGCCCTATCTGTAGGGAAGGAAATTCATTGTGGTTTCAGACCACAATGCCTTAACATGGCTACATCAAGCCAGCCAACAAAATTCCAAGTTACTAAGGTGGAGCCTAGGGTTGCAGGCATATGACATGAGAGTGCAGCACCATAGTGGGGTCAGCAATGCCAATGCAGATGGGCTGTAAAAACAGGGTATGGGCTAATATGTTCTCAGACATGCCCATTTCTCTCAAGCAATGTTTCTCCAGGGTCACTTGAAAAACTAGCTTGTCTTCAAAAGGGGAGAGATGTCATGATGTGAGGTAGTGCCGACTGTGCCAGAGAGAGTGGGGGAGTGCATATATAACACATGCCAGCAGAGCTAGCTGGTGTTTTGTAAAGAATTATATGTCATTTGAATATCAAACTGATTTGTATAGATGCTTGTGTTAAAAACATATTTGTAAAGTTGCTTGTGTTAAAAATGTATTAATAGTGGGTCCTGTTGGACAGAAAAGAAATATAGATGAATGTCAGACTGTATTATTTTAACTGAGGAAATGTATATATTTTAACAAACGATACTAGAAGGGAAGGGGTTGAACTCAGCCCAGCTAACATTTAGAAAAAAAGCCTGAAATTAAATTACTTGGTTTAGGCCATAAAGATTTTATCTCACAGGTCTGAATGCAGCCAGAGATGCAATGTCTGTGAAAAGCCTTTCTGCATGAAGATGCTGTATTAAGCTTTAGCAGAGTTCTATGTCTGTATCGTGATACATCAATGCCAGATTCTGGCTCAATTTCTAGTGAGGGGTAGTGTGGGAACCACAGAGTCAGGTGACCAGATGAGATAATTCTGTAGCCAGCACTGAAATTGTATTTATATAGTAATGAAAGATGTATCAGTAGCACTAAGCACTCTGTGTTGGACCTGACAACAAGGACACTCATCCACCTTCAACTTGCCTTGCTCTAGAATGTAAATAGGGAACAGTAATTCTTCAGTCATTTAGACAAATATAGTGAGACTAGCTAAATGTAGTTTTTTTTTTGTTTTGTAACTGTCTCAGCCTTTCCATCTGTGTTGTTTTTTTATATTTCCTGTGAATAATAGTCTGGTTTTTATTGTAAATAGATTTTCAGTATTTTCATGTGTTTTTTTACTACTATTAAATATATCTATACCTTTCATTGTCGCTTGTCCTTTAGAAAATATTTAACCTTTGAGGGCACTTGAATTTATTTAGTGGGATTGTGGCTTCACGTTACTGATAGTCTTGCTGTTTGGTTAAACATTACCATTTGTATAAATATTAATTTTACTAAGAATAATTGGGTACCCTGGTAAGAACCTTAGAGTACCTGGCTTTGGAGTGTTCTGGTGGCACTGTATCTATCTTATAGTCTGGGAGGAAGTGGCAAAAAGGGTAAGCCATGCCAGCCTTTACCAGGATGGTGTGTGTGTGTGTGTGTGTGTGTGTGTGTGTGTGTGTGTGTGTGTGTGTGTGTGTGTGTGTGTGTGTGTGTGTGTTTGTGTGTGTGAGAGTGTGTGTGTGTGCAAGTGCATGTGTTTGTGCATGTGTGCGCGTGTGTGTGTGTGTGTGTGTGTGTGTGTGTGTGTGTGTGTGTGTGTGTGTGTGTGTGTGTGTACATGTGTGAAAATCAAATCCTAAAGAGAGAGAGAGAGAGTGTGTGTGTGTGTGTGTGTGTGTGTGTGTGTGTGTGTGTGTGTGTGTGTGTGTGTGTGTGTGTGTGTGTGTCAGCTACTTTGAACAAGGACATAGAGCACTGACAGGGTGCTAGAGGACATGGCTTGGAACACCCGGCTAAGGACTCAACTCTATAGTTGTGTCAGTGGGGAGTCTTATTTGGGGCCTGGAGAGAAAGCCCAGACCCAGGACTGGAGTGTGCACTCCTGTGTGCACTTAAGGGAAATTGTACTTGGTGCACAGAGCTGAATCTGAAAATATTGTGTGTATGTTATTTTTGTTCTCAGTCAACATTCCCTACTGGTTAGGCTTGTCCAGTCAGGATAAAACAAACAAATAGTTGTAAACAAAAAAAACACTGTGAAGGGGACAAACCTGCACCGGACAGCCGAGATATTCTATCAAATTTATTGCAAAGTTAAACGTTTGACCAATCACCACGTTTTTCGTCAAAAACCATAAGACTTCATCAGACAAAAACAAATACCAATTAACACATATATATATATGCTGACAAACCATTTAAACTAACCAATAGAAAGCTATACAGAACAATCCTCATGAATATGAATAGAAATCATTTAAACCTAAAATGCATAAAAATCTGAATGACCTATCCACCAGTTTGAATTAATTTAAATACATCCATGTATACCATATAATTTTGTGTGTTGAAATGTATAATGCATTAAAAACGTTTAATAAAAAACATTTTATTATTTTTAATATGAAACATTTAACCAAGAACTACGGATGACCTTTCATTAGTGGAACAATGCCCCCATCTAGTGACAAAATAATGTATAAACATACATTTCCTCTTTTGTACTAAATTCAAATAAATATATGAAATGAATGAAGATATAGGTATAAATATACGTGTAAAATAAATAAATTTAAAAAATTAATAAATTAAAAAACCTTCTATTTATTAATGTCTAAATGTAGGTGACACCTTGAATAAAAAATATATATATGAATAATAGTAATAAATACATAATAAATACAATAAATATATAATAAATATGTAATCTAAAATGTATGAATAAATGAATGAATATATAAATATAAACATGTAACATAGATAAAAAAATCTTCTGATGTAATAAATGAGTGTACGTGTAAATAATGAGTACTAAAAATGTATATGTGTTATAAAATTGTTAAAAATGTTAAAAAATTGTATATATATATATATATATATATATATATATATATATATATATATATATATATAAATGTATACATATGACACATGTAATGAAATTGTTACAATTTTGCTGCCCTCAATTTTAAAACTGGGGCGAGTGAGATGTAGTCATTTAAACCTGGGAATTTATTTGCCTCCAGGACAATCTGCCAATATAATTCCCGGTATTCAATGTGAGTCTCCCACAAGCCACCTCTCTCATCTTTCTGAATCTCTTCTAAAATAAAGAATTTGTACTTTGCTAAGGGGCAAATATTCATGTGTTTGTATTATGCGTTACATTCTTTCTTATTTTTGATGTCGTTCAGATGCTCGTAAACCCTCCTTTTTATCTTCCTCTCCGTCTTCCCTATATAGAAGGCCGGACATATCTCACATATCGCAATGTATACTACTCCAAAAGAATTACAATTACTATATACTTTGCCTATAATCTCTCTTTCTCTTGCTTCAATGAAAATGTTATGTGAGTTAATCATGGATGAACACTGCGAACACATTCCACATGAATAAGTGTCCCCTATTTTTGTACTTTTCTTGTTCACTTTATATTGAGCTATCAACCAATCTTTGATGTTACGTCCCCTCCTAAAAATAACATTAAAAGAATCTTTTGATTTATTTAAATTGAAATCAGTGATGTTAAGAAATTTCTCCCATTCTCTGTACAACACTTGTTGGATGATGCCTGCATCTCCACTAAAATCAGTTATAAATGACTGGCTGTATGTTGTGTCCTTTCTTGAATCTATAGGCTCAGATAACCCGAGATCATCACTAATAGGGAGACTATGATTCAAAATAGGTGCAAACCTATTGTTTCTCCCTTGAGTAACTTCTTCTTTAATGTGATTACAAAAGTCTAGTGGGTAACCCCTATCCAAAAACATGTCAACTAAAAATTCCATTTCATTAATAAAATCTTGGTTGTTCGATGTCATCCTTGAAATCCTAACCATTTGACCCTTTACAATACTTCTCTTTTGGTGTAAGGGGTGTCCACTTTTGAAATGTAGGTATGAATTAGAAAAAGTTTTTTTTCCTAAAAACATTTGACTTAAAATTGTCTCCATCTTTTTCTAATGTCACATCAATATAATTGATAGTATGTGCATCCGTTTCATGGGTGAATTTTAGAAAGGTAGTGGCATGGTTAATATATTTAATAAACTCATTTAACTTTTCTATACTGTCTTTCCAAAATATAATAATATCATCTAAAAAACATTTGTATAAACTCCAACATTCTTTATACACACTGTTGTAAATGAATTTTTCCTCCCAAGTGTTTAAAACTATGTTAGCATATATAGGAACACATCTTGCTCCCATGGCTACACCACTTAATTGATGGAAATATTCTCCTTGAAAAAATAAATAATTGTATTTCAGAACCAATTCCATTAAATTAACACAAACATAAATTTCATCATCTTTTATTTCTTGAAAAGATCTTATGGCTTCTTCAAACCATTCTATTCCTATATTGTGTGGTATTGAACCAAACAAATCCACCACGTCGATAGCAACAAAAATAGTCTCATTATTCATAGTGATACCCTTCACTTTTTCTAGAAGATCCCATGAATCTTTCAAACAGGATGTTCCCTTGAACATTAAATTCTTTAATTTGATGTCAATGTACCTTGCTAAAGGGGAAATGACTGAACCTTCTGCTGCTACAATGGGTCGTAAAGGGGGGATCTTCAAAATTCTTATGCACTTTGGGAATACTGAAAATTGATGGAATTTTTGGTTTGTTATTGTATAAAAATTCGAACATGCTATATTCAATAAGCCCCTCCAAAAACAAATCATATAATGTTGTGTAAATTATCTTGTAGCCAATATTAATTTCATTTATGGAAACATTGCCATATTTAGACTCATCTAACAATATATTAAACATTTTACCCTCATATGTAATAGAATTCATAAGTACCACTCCTCCCCCTTTATCTGGTTTCATTATTCTCAAGTTAGAATTCTCCCTTAGTTTATTGAGTAATGTTAATTCTCCTGATGCAAGATTAGGAATGAATCTATTTTTTCTAATAGCTTGTCTCAATTCATTCTCTACAATATTCTCAAAATTTCTTAGTTGCATGTGTATAGGCAGGTTCCAAGTACTTTTTTTCTTTAATTCTTTGGAATAATCAACTTCTACTGAGGTGTCACCACAAATTAACTCTAAATTCATTTTCCTCAAAAACATCTTAACATCAATTATTAATCTACTAATATCACATTTAGTCCTGGGGACAAAATTAAGGCCTTTAGAAAACAATTCAAAGTAGGTGTCGTTAATATCAAGTTCTGTATAATTAAATATGTTGAAATTCTTAAAATTAGCACGTGTACAAATAACAGATTTATCACGTACATTTCCCAAGTTTCTATCAGTAATATCATTATCAGTGTTAATATTGTTATTTAAATATTTATTTATTTATTTATTTATTTTATTTTACATTTGTTGACCGGGCTGGTCTAGCTGGATACATGTCCCTTTTCAGTAGAGGCCCGGGGAGAAAAACTCCAACATAATAAGATAAGAGTAATTTAACATACAGAGAAAAAAATTATACTATTAACATAGGTATAAATGAGGACAGCAGACAACACGTGTGACTAAGTTACCATTCATACGAGGAGGAGGTAGGTTGAAGAGGGGAAGCCTAGAGGAAGAGGTACTAGTCTCCGGGAGGTGATAAGACTAGTGAGGTAGTTGTTGGCTGGGTTTAGTCTGGTTTAGGGCAAGGACATAACCAGTGAGATTTCAGGAATTCGCTGAGGTTAATTTTAAATAAGTTAAGCGAGGTTATACGTCTTAAGTTGTTTGGAAGTGAATTCCAGGTTTTCCCGATGGAGTTGGCATAGAGTGCATCACCACCAGAGTTCTTGGATTTAATGGTTTGTATTTGAACACTATTAGCTGATCGGAGGCAGTTAAGGTTTGAGTAGGGTGTTAATATTTTGCTCAGAGCAGGGACTCTATCAGGTTGGTTAATTATTTTAAATACGTCCGTGAGCTGGGTGAAGTTGAGAAGATTGGGCAGTTCAAGCCAGCCAAGTTTCTTTAGGTTAAGGCAGTGATGAGTACGGTAGGGTGTTCCTGTTATAAATCTAGCTATGTGATTATAGGCAACGGAGAGCATGTTGAGTTCGCGCTTATTGAGGAAAGATAGGCTAGGGGAGGCGTACAGGAGGGTAGAGAGAAGATGAGTGCGAGCAATGGTTAGTTTGGCATGAGGGATCAGAAAATTCTTAATGCAATACATTGAACCGAGTTTTTTGTTTACTGTCCTGATGGAATTGCTAATGTGAATGTTGAATTTCAGCCTGTGGTCAATAGTTACTCCTAATAGTTTAGTGTTGGGGACAGGCTCTATGATGGTCCCATTGGTGGATTTTACATGGAATGGGATATTGTTAGGAGGTAGAGGTTCATTACCTAGGGGAGTGGCTGCTGAGGGGAAGAATAGCAGCAACTTGTTTTTTGTGGGATTAAGTAGTAGTTTCAGTTCAGTGAACCAGTTTTCGATTTTAGCGAAACAGTTCTGGGTTTTCATTTGGAGTTGTGAGAGGGAGATGTCAGAGCAGATTAGGGTAGAGTCATCTGCATATTGAATGCAGGTGGCTTTGGGTATAACTAGGTGAAGATTGTTGATGAAGACTGAGAAGAGGACGGGACCAGGTATGCAGCCCTGGGGGACGCCAATGGTGTTGGGGAGTAGGCCAGATAGCCTGTTTTGCCATTGGACAGCCTGTTGCCTACCAGTGAGGTAAGCTTTGAACCAATTTAGGGCTGGGTTGTTGAGATGTAAGCCTTCCAGGGTTTGGAGCAGAAGCTGGTGGTTGACCATGTCGAAAGCTTTCGATGGATCCAGAAAGAGAGCAGAGGATATGAGTTTATTATTACAGTTATTGTTGATTGAGTCAATAAAGGAGAGGAGAGCAGTGGTAGTACTGTGATAGGGGCGAAACCCGTGTTGGGAATTAGACAACAGACTGTTAAGGGTAAGGTAGTTCAGGAGCTGTCTGTGAACACACCGCTCCATGATTTTAGCTAGAGGAGACAGGATTGCTATTGGTCTATAGTTGGATGTTTCCGTGGAGGTGCCTCCTTTGTGGAGAGGGATGATGTATGAGATTTTCCAAATAGATGGGATGGTGGCTTCGTTTATAGTTCTGTTAATCAAGATAGATATGGGATAGGCGATAGCGACTGACGCTATCTGAAGGTATTCCGCTGGGAGGTGATCCGCCGCTAGGGTGGTTGGTCTTAGTTTTTTTAAGAGGGAGCGAATGTAGTGGGTAGGTACAGGTTCTAATTTAAAGGAAAGTGGGGCTGTGTCACGAGCGTAATTGGGTGATGAGGAAGTGTTAGTTATCTGGGTGGCTAGAGACTGTATGGTCTCCGTAAAAAAGGAGTTGAAGGCGTTGGCAATTTCAACAGAATTTTTCCCTATAAGTTTCTCAGGGGTGGGGGTGGTAGATTTACTAGGATGGAGGAGGTTATTAAATCCAGCCCAGAACTTTTTTGGGTTTTTCTGGTGTTTGTCCTGGAGGTGGCAGTAATACTGTTTTTTGTCTTGAATAATGGCTGTTTTAGTCGAGTTTCTGAGTTGTTGGAATTTAATGCGATCTAGTGGAGTTTTGGTGGCTCTCCATTTGTTCCAGGCCTGGTCACGGAGTTTGATTTTAGTTTTAGTCTCCCTGGTTAGCCAAGGTGCTATACGTTCTTTGGTTCTAATTTGCCGAATAGGGGCGTGACGGTCAAGTATGTTAAGGAAAGTATTGTTAAAGTAAGTAACACTCTCCTGTAGGGGTAGGGTTTTGAGGATGGACCAGTGACAGGATTTAAGTTCTGCAAGAAATTGTTGTTCATCATCTGGAAATTCAGGATCTAATATCTCCTGCCCCTCCCCCTCCCCCCATCCCTCCATCCATTCCTTTGAAAATTCCCTTCTTTCTGATTTTTGATCCTTTCTGACCTCTGAAGAGGGGGGAAGTCTAAAGGGTCAAAAGTATCTTGTGAATCACCCTGTCCTTCATCATGGTAATCAATGTTATCATATCTAAATTTGTTGTTGTACAAATATCTCTCATTCTTGTAATTAAAAATAGTTCTAGGTTTGGGATACTGAATCCCCTGTTCATATTCAAATGTGTCTCTCATTATCTTTCTTTTTTCCTTTTCCAAAATTTTCCCACATTTCTTATCTATATCACTTCTTAGATCTAAATATTTCTTTTTCTCTTGTTCCACAGTAAATAAAAGGTCATTAGTAATCTTACCATTAATAATATCAATTTGCTTCATTAAACAATCAATTTCATCCTCATTATTCTTAATAATAGCTCTCAGGAGCTCAAAGCCCCACCCATCAAACATATTCACTAACTTTTCATGAAACTTTGTGCCTTCCTTCACATTATTAGGAAATTTGTAAATGCGCAAGCATTTTGGTACAATTTTAGCATGAAGGCACTCTTTTAAATATGCATTGTCAATGTTTAAAATCTTAAACTTAAACAGCAAATCGTTAAGCTTGTATATATTGTCAGCATATGTGCAAACATTTTCATTTTCAGTAGACAAAGCATCATTAAGCTCAACCTTTCGTTTGAGCCACTCATTCAAAGATATATTATTGTTATGCGCACAGTCACCTTGATTCCCTGGTGGTTTGCGAGTATTTGCATGTCCGCTATAATCCGCTTTGGAATTAGTACCCTGAATTAAAATGTTCGGATAGTTGTTGGCACCACCAGGTCCTGTGTTCGCAATCTCTGTAAAGCTATGATTCAAACCATGTCCATCTCCGCTGACTCCGTTCTTGTCTCCATGAGGAAACAATGCATTCTGATTACCAGGAAGAGTCTCGTTGCCGCTCTGGCATACAAGTGAATGGCAAAAAGGAGTCAACAAAGCAACTAACTGACTCAGCTGCCCAATGAGTGCTGGAAGCTGATTACCCTGTGATGTAACTGTGTCCATACGGACCGGGGAAAAGCTGTCCTCACCCTCCATATGTACTAATAAACTCGAAACACGAGGCACAGTGCAGAATAAACCAATAAACAGAAAAAACACTGTGAAGAGGACAAACCCGCACCGGACAGCCGAGATATTCTATCAAATTTATTGCAAAGTTAAACGTTTGACCAATCACCACGTTTTTCATCAAAAACCATTAGACTTCATCAGACAAAAAACAAATACCAATTAACACATATATATATGCTGACAAACCATTTAAACTAACCAATAGAAAGCTATACAGAACAATCCTCATGAATATGAATAGAAATCATTTAAACCTAAAATGCATAAAAATCTGAATGACCTATCCACCAGTTTGAATTAATTTAAATACATCCATGTATACCATATAATTATGTGTGTTGAAATGTATAATGCATTAAAAACGTTTAATAAAAAACATTTTATTAATTTTTTTATTATTTTTAATATGAAACATTTAACCAAGAACTATAGATGACCTTTGGGTTGGGAGGGTGGCCTAATGGTTAAGGTGTTTGTCTTACAAAGACAAGGTGCAGGGTTTGAGTCTCATAAGGGATAATTGGGCTAGGCTTAAATGGCTCGCATAAGGGCAGTTAACCTAGTACTATAAAATAATCTCTATAATCTATGAAACAATGCCCCCATCTAGTGACAAAATAATGTATAAACATACATTTCCTCTTTTGTACTAAATTCAAATAAATATATGAAATGAATGAAGATATAGGTATAAATATACGTGTAAAATAAATAAATTAAAAAAATTAATAAATTAAAAAACCTTCTATTTATTAATGTCTAAATGTAGGTGACACCTTGAATAAAAAATATATATATGAATAATAGTAATAAATACATAATAAATACAATAAATATATAATAAATATGTAATCTAAAATGTATGAATAAATGAATGAATATATAAATAGTTGTGGGTTAAGCTCAAGCAGCTTTATTACACACAAACACATCAGGACTGAGGGTTTAGTAACTTAAACTTAAATAAACGTATAAACAGATTGACTACTACCCTTATATGTGTTAACACTCTGGCTGTTCTCTCAAAATGGCACTGCTGCCTGCATGTGCTCACTATTTATATGCACGTGCCTACACTTGGAAATGCTCCTTAAAGTTACAACACATGCTCTGTTCTACATCCTCTCTCTCTGAGAAATAGATCATACACTAAATGACAGTATTAACTGACATGCAATTACACAGAAATGATTCTTTGATATGCAATTCTCAGAACTAATTATTTAACGTGATCATACAGAATTAAACATATATAAAACAATCATGTCCAAGTTGCTGTGTATTTTACATTAGGTCTAGAAATACGGCCTGATCATGTAACATAAAAATCAGAATTGGATCTAACAACAGGGACTGTCTTCAAGGAATGTTTAGCTTTATGGACAGCTGGGACATCATCAGGAATGGGGATAGGTACTGAGACATGTTCTTTAATATGAATATTGGGTTGCTCTGAGATCAAGAGTCTGTATCACAGGTACGATACTGCAATAATGATTCCGACACTGGAAGAAGATGCCTTCAGTTTCTCCTGTATTCTATACCTTCAGATTCCATTGAGTAGGATCTTGGCTTGACACAGATACCTCTCACTTGACCAATTCGATCAAAGCCTTTCACCATTTGCATCCTCACTTTCTCTCCTTCTTTCAAAAGATGAAGAAATCTGCTCATTTTATCATAGCTGGACTTCTGAAAGGAATGCTTCTTAAAGAGCTGGGCTTTGATTGCTCTGGCGTTTTTAACATTAGGCACCAACAAACTAGAACTGATAGGCAAGGTTGTTCTGGTTTGCCTAGATAGAAGTCTCTGAGCAGGCGAGCCAAGTAGGTTGTCACAGGGTATATTTCCAAGATTAAGTAAATTCAAGAAGATATCGGTATTGTCACACTTTGACCTCTTTAGTAACTGCATTGCACTCTGTACTGCACGTTCAGCCAGGCTGTCTGAATGTGGATATTCCAGACTACTAGTAATATGGATAAAGGCCCATTCTTTTGCAAATTTCTGAAATAATTGACTGGTAAACTGGGTACTGTTGTCAGAAATAACTTTTTGTGGACTACCATTGGACTGAGAAATGATGTTTCAACTTAGTAATAACAGCACTTGATGTTAGGTTAGGTAGCGAATTGATCTCAAACCAGTTTAAATAAGAGTCTACCAACGCTAAGCAATGTTGATTGTTACAGTCAAATATGTCAGTGGCTACTGTTGTCCAAGGTAGTTCAAAAACCTGGCTTAGCTGAAGTGGTTCTTTTTGCAAATGCAGTTTACTACTATTGCATACAGAACAAGATGAAAGCACTTTATCAATGTCTTTTGACAGAGTAGGCCAAAATACTAGTCCATTCACCCTTCTTTTGGTAGCTTCGGAACCTGGGTGGCCATGATGCAAAATCTGAATGCATTCGTGTTGCAAGGAAGTAGGAACAATAACTTTAGGACCTTCGAAAATGACAGCATCTTCCTTCAGCATCTCATCTCTATATGGAAAATAGGATGTACTTCTGGCTGTACACAAGATTGCTTTGACAGCCATCTAACATTGATGAAGTGGTTGAGCTTCTGCAAAACTGGATCAGTCTTTGTATGGTCTCTCAGCTCATCAAGTCTCATGGTAGAAAAATTACTTATTTCCATGACATCAAAGTCAAAATTCAATGCATCAAGCTGTTCAGTGGTATTTCTGGGTGATCTGGATAAGGTATCAGCGAGATAAAGGAGTTTGCCTTTTGTATAGACCATTTTGAAGTTGTATTTTTGTAATCTGAGCATCATTCTTTGTAGTCTTGCTGGAGCTATATGCATAGGCTTATTTAAAATAGTGACTAGAGGTTGATAATCAGTTTTGATTTGGATAGCTTGGCCATAAATATAATTGTGAAACTTCGAACATGCAAACACAATTCCCAAAAGTTCCTTCTTAATTTGAGCATACTGCATTTCAGTTTGGGTAAGAGTTCTAGACGCATAGGGAACTGGTCTGCCCTCTTGAAGAATAACTGCACCAAGACCAAACTTTGAAGCATCACAGGAAAGATCTACTGGTTTGTGGACATTGTAGTACCTCAATGTAGGTGGGTTGGCAATTTTGTGTTTGAGGTTATCAAATGCTGTCTGGTGCTGTTCCAACCATGACCAGGCAACATTTTTGCATGCCAGCTCTCTCAAAGATGCTGATAACTCATTAAAGTCAGGGTTAAATTTGCCCAAACAGATAACCCAAAATAATTTGCTCCATTGCACGTTGAAAGACTTCATTGGCAGAATTTATTCCAAAAGACATTCTGAGAAATCTGTATCTACCAACTGATGTGCTGAATGTAGTCAATAATGAAGATTTGCGATCAAGCATTACTTACCAAAATAAACTCTTTGCATCCAAGACAGAAAAACAGTGCCACTTGGCATGAGGGCAGCAACCTCCTCGACAGTACACATAGGATGATGAGGTCTCTTGGTTCAATGCATATTCTGATTTCATCTGAGCTTTTCTTATGAGCAACTACCATGGAGGACACCCATTCAGTTGGTTCTTGCTGCACCATCTTATCTAACTTGACCTTAACATTGTCCTGCATAGTACTGGAACTCTCCTCTCTGGTCTGACCTCTGGACTGACCTTTCATGGAGTACACAACTGGATGTTTGTCTAGCTTGTCTTTGAAAACATCAGCATACTCTGAGAAAATAGCATCAGTGAAGCTGGAACTAGGACATGTGCTTATATGATGGACGTCTTTGGTAAAAGAAAGAAGTTTAATTCTTAAACTGCCTCTGAGACCTAATAATGACTGCACATGTATCCTGACTACATAAAATTGCAAGCTGTAAGTGTTCCCAGCTGAATAGCATGAAAACACTACTGAGCCTTCAGTTTGAATCTCTTCACCTCCATAAACAACAAGCTTGGCACAATTAACTAAATTAAGTTGTTTACCAGCTCTTACTCTAGCATATGTTTCTGCTGACATAACAATACACTTTGAACAAGTGTCTGTTTTGAGCTTTGTGGGTTTACTATTGATCAGGACAGTATAAAACACTTTGTTCTTTGCCAAAAATTCTATTGCATTAATCTTTTCACCAACCAATGATACACCATCTACATAGAAAGTAGGGTGGCAGCTTTCTGCATGATCAACTTGCTTTTTTGAGTGACATTTCTTAATAATTTAATGAGGCTTGCTTGATTTACAAAACATTTGAAAGTGGTTCCATTTTTTACACTTGTGGCATTGCTGACCAAATGCTAAGCACTTCTCTCTTTTAGACTCATAATTGGAACCACAATTATGACAGTTAACAATAAGACTTGACTTGGGCTTTGCTGACTCACCCTTATACTTGCACTGAGCAAGTCTGTTTTGCTGAGCTAGTCTTGGAACTTGCTAGAAAATTACAAGTCCTCCCTGGAAAACCTGCAGGGGTTCCAGCTGCCATGTGCTTAGGACTGCTTCTCCTATCCATGTGATGCATGCTGTCTACACTTGCTCTAGAGGCTGCTGAAACCATGCTCTTATCACTTGCAAGCATACTTGTGTGTTTATGTAAGTTCATGGATTTGACAAATCTCTGTAGCTTTGCTCAACATTAAATCACTGTCACGAAGCAATATTTTTCTCACTTCAGTATTATTAACACTGCACACAGGGATGTCCTTTATTAACTCATATTTCAAATCACCAAATCTGCACATTTTAGCTTTATTTCTCAAGTCGGTGATATAAGCTGCAAATGTTTCTCCTGACTTTTGGTCTCTTGTATAAAATGGGTGACTCTATCATGTAACATTTGTCTGGGGGTTGCACATTTCTCTAAATTTATGTTTCAAGCACTCAGGGTCTTCTCTTGATTCAGCTGGTACAACAATATGGCAGGTCCCCCTCTCCTGCATATACTGCTGGTGCATCCACAAATGAACGCTCTCTTTCAATAGCTTCTGAGCCCCCCCCCCACTAAGTTAAGGAAATTAAATGCCCTCATACTTACATCTTTGTCAGAAAAAGCTGCTTGTCTGAAAATATCATATTCCTGCTCAAATACTCTCCAATTCTCTGCAATATTATGCTCAAACACAAGTGGACTGGGTGTGCGAAATGTCTCTGCCAAGCCAACACACAGTAGTGAAGATGCATAAAATTATGTATGAATATAGACACACACACACACACACACACACACACACACACACACACACACACACACGTATATATATATCTATAAATATATATATATATATATATATATATATATATATATATATATATATATATATATGGGAATCACTGAACATACTTAACCAAAAGTATGCTCATTGTGCCGGTCACACTACGGTGCAGTTAAGGGAAATTTCCCTTTTCCCCATTGTAGTGCGACCTCGGAGTAAGAATATAAAAGTAGGGGGGTGGGGGGCACAGCCTCCCACATGGGGGGTGCAGGGGGGCTTGCCCCCCTGCATAAGAGAAGATTTAGTGTGGTTTTTTTCTAACGCACTTTAATGAAAGTGCTTTTCGGTGAAAGTGCTTTCGTTAAAGTGCGTTGTGTTATTTTGGATTCGGACTATTGAACTTTCGTTCATATATATATATATATATATGCCAGAACTTGTAACTCTTTGAAATAACTGCACTTTGCCAAATAGGTCTCCATAGCACAAAAACACTTTAAAATCACTGACTTTTTTGCAAATGAGCTGTATACAGCACAAAAACTTTTCAAAATGGCTGTTCTTTGTGAAATAACTCTGTACAGTGTAAGAAACACTTTGAAATGGTGACACTCTGTGAATAAATATACACAGCACAAGAAACTTTTCGCAAGGGCTGCACTTTGATTCGACATTGCAAAATAACTGTACTTTGCACACAGCAAACTCTGAAATAATTGCATCGTAATAAAGCACACACTCTGCCAACACTTTGCACACTCTGAGATACTTTGAACAGCTCTAGTTATACTTTGAATGATTTTTATCAATGCAAAATAGTAGCTCATGCCCAAGTACGGTCGTTTACTAAAACAAATGCTGTTGTCTTGCTTTTCTAAGCTTATTTTGCCCTTTTATTGTACTCGTTATGCCCATTTAACCTCTTATCATGATCATTATACTTTGCTTGTGCTTGTTTACTTTAAATTATACTTTGCTTGTGCTCGTTTTACTTTAAACATGCTCGTTATGCAAACCGGAGGTAATTCTGAACCCCATATAAGTATTTCTGATAGTTTTATCAAATGTCATGGTTTCAAACACTTTGTTTAATTAATAATGTGTTTTGTGCCTTTCGTTTTCTTAATAATATGTTTTGTGTTACTCATTTGATTAATAATGTGTTTTGTGCCTTACGGATGCTCCACATCGTTTCCTTTGCAAAATAAATAATTTGTGCAAGTTTTAGTTACCTGAAGTTCATTTCTGGCCCTTTTTAATTGTTTGAGCACTGTATCACTCAACCTGCTCAATATGCCTTCACCGTCAACTCTGCACCTCATGGCTTGAAGAAGTTGCACTCTTAATCCTGGTTCTGACACCATGTCTCTCATCCAATCAGGATAAAACAAATGAACAGTTGTGAGTTCAGTTCAAGCAGCTTTATTAGACACAAACACATCAGGATTGAGGCTTAGTAACTTAAACTTAAATAAACTCATAAACAGACTGACTACTACACTCATACATGTTAACACTCTGGCTATTCTCTCAAAATGGCACTGCTGTCTGCATGTACTCACTATTTATATGCAATTTATACGCATGTGCCTACTCTTGGAAATGCTTCTTAAAGTTACAACACACACTCTGTTCTACAACTGGGGTCAGTGGTGAGGACTGAGGCTCCTTGATCACTGGCTCAAAGCAGGGATGTCACACCACCTTCAAAGAGACCCACCGTACAATGCTGGATGTCAAGGCAGAGCTGGACAGGCCCCTTAGATGTTCAACTGAAGGTTCCCCAAGTATGTAGTCCTAGTATCAATATATGCAACAAATTCTTACCTATTAGTCATATTACAGTTTATAATACTGATCTCATTTCTGGTATACAGGTACATCTGGCATTCAAGTTATTTGTCCATCTGCATAAGATATGGGCAGCGTTATTACTTGATATCAATTTTTTTTAGTTGTAAGGACATCAGTTGCATGTTTAGTTGTGTTGTTGTACATGTTTTTGCTTTGGTATGTTCACAGATGATTCATTATCCAGCACTAGTGCTAAGGAAATCTCACATCTGATGCTGGAAGAGCTGCAGCCTCTGATAATGAAGGTATGGATGAGCTGGCAGATTCAGTGGGTGCAGAGTGTGTTTTAGACAAAGAGAGTGTAGATCCCACATTTCCTACTCAGGGTAGGGGCACAGTCTCTCTGCCTGTGCATACCCAGAACATACTACCATCTCAGAGTAGATGGGCTGACTTGGACAATATAGATCAGGCTCCCAGTATCGAGATATTTGAATCTGCCCCTGGCACTTGGCAAGGAGGTTCACATGGGGGGAAATGGTAATGGTGCTTACCAGAGGTATTGCTACCACCCTCCGCTGAGTTTGGTGTGCTAGTATCTGCCACATGATTTATGGGCAGGGCTATCATGGCGGCACAAGCTGGTTCCACCAAAGTCATGGTAGAGGATGTGAGAATGATCCACACTATGCATGCTGACTTATGGGAGTGCATGATCCATGTGGGTGATTCATTGTGTAGACTGAATCATACCTTTCTGAATCTAGCCTTTAATCATCACATTTCTACAGTGGTGAGGAAATCATTCTATGTTGCACAACTTATAAACAAAGGTATGACATCTAAGTCCAAGGAAGTCATTGTTCCACTGTATTCGGCATTCATCAGACCTATCATTGAGTACAATGCCCCCTTTGGTATGTACCTAAACAGGCACATCCAACAATTGAAACGTCCACAGAGGTTCCTCACTAAAAGAATACAGGGCTTAAGTAATATGTCCTATGCAGAACACCTTAAGGCCATATCCCTGTATTCAGTCTCCTACAGGCTTTTGAGGGGAGAGCTAAGCCTGTCATACAGGACATTGGCAGACCCAACTCTGATGAACCTCCTGCATATCCACAAAACAAACAACACCAGAATTACCCGTTCTAAAGACTTAAACCTTGCCTGTGATATAAATAGGACCTGCTGGAGAGATAGGTATGTATCCCAGAGACTACCCTGTCTATGGAACAGACTCCCCGTCCATGTGAAGCAGAGTTCCTCCCTAACCCAATTCAAGTGCAACTTGGACAATTGGATGGGAAACCAGAAATTCATCCCTGGTTTGGCACCTATGTCTCTAATGGACACAGATAACCTATAAATGGTTCCTCTCCCAGGCCCGTGTTTACACTTATCAAGGGTATCAGAACTTGTCAGAGATCTGGGATGCATAGCTGGACTTAAAAAAGCCCTTGTGGTCAGTAGCCTAGTAAACACCTATGAACCTATACATCAGACCACACAGTTCCTTCTATGGGTTATCTATTAGAAATGAATGGCTGCTGTTACCAAACCCAGCTCTAGACAAGCAAGATTCCACTTCTGGGATGGTAGCAGTTCCATAGTAATGTCAGTCGTGGAGAAGTCTACACCCAGGAGAGGATGTCCCCATGGTCATGGTCGTGTTGGCACACCCTCCAGCAGATGTCACTCACAGGAAGCACACCACCGTCTAGCCTAGGTCATAGTACAGTCAGTGAAACTGACAGAGTACGAGTATGGTCTCATAAGGAGGGACATGCACAAGAAGATGAAGCCTGTGTCATGCATGCCCTGGACCTGTCTTCTAGGCCAAGGTACGGTGCTGCACTATGTACTGAGGCTATGTACACACACACACACACACACACACACACACACACACACACACACACACACACACACCACTCTACTCATCCCACACATTTGTTTATTTTGCAAACTAAATCCACAAATGGCATCAAAGATGCAAGTAAACAAAAATAAAATTAAAAAAACACTGCAATGAAAATGCTAATAAAACCACTGATAAAGTGCATTCAACCTTCAAAGGGGTCTTCATCAAAATAAATATATCAACTCCAAAGCACTTTTTAAAGACATCTAAGGTCATATGATATAATCACATGGCTTATTAACAACACAAAAAATCAAAAATGTAATAAAATGTAATAGAAATGATAACAATAAAAAATATTTACATCTATTCCTGTTCTTATGTTTCTTTAACAGATGCTTATAATTAACTGTTCCATGCAAGTTTCGAGACATGCATGCATTCAGTAACATTTGCCAAACAATATATACCAGTTTATCTATATTTGTCTTATCCATGCTAAAAACCTCATAAATTGTGTCAGAAATTATACCACTTTGATGACTCATATAACCAAGAATCAAAAGATTCTTTAACATCAGGTAAACTCACATACTCATAAAAATCAACATTTTCAACATATCAGTCATAGCAGAATTGTAATCCAGAAAATCTATGATAACCATAGAACATTTCAATCAGCTTTCGTAAATCGTATTGTACTATCATCACTCAGATATATCTGACACTTAAAATTTCTTTTGTGATTCGACTAATAGATCATATGCAGTGCCTGAGTATTTTGCTTATAATTCTGCTTTTGTGGTTTTTTGTTGCAGAATGTGTCACTTGAGAATCATATTATATAGACATCATTATGCTATTAAAATTTTTTTTGTGTCTTTCGGCTTTGTCCCGGTTAGGGGTCGCCACAGCTGAACTCCAGTCTGCTAATGACTGGTAGTGGATTTTTACGTACCGGGTTACCAGCCCTGACGCACAACGTTCAACGAAGGCACGCCCCATTCACATATGCCTCCTCACAGAAGACGCTCTAGCTGAGAATTAAAATGAAAAATGTTAATAATGTTTGTTTTCCATGTTGCACATTTTGTTTCTGAGGATTTAACAGGAACGAGAATAATGAGATGGATTATTTGGAAATGAGATGGCAAATATTATTAAATGCATGTGTGTCTCTAGGCTTGAACGGAATAGGTAATTATAAGTATGTTTTAAAGAAAAATAACAGGAACAGATGTAAATAATTTTTATTATTATCATTTCTATTACATTTTATATTTTTATGTGGTTATCAAGTCATGTGATTACATTATATAACCTTAGATGTATTCAAAAGATGCTTCGGAAGTGACACATTTATTCTGATGAAGACTTCTTTTAAGTTCAAAAGCACTTAATCACTAGTTTTATTAAAGTTTCCAGTAGACTGTTTCTCAGTACATAAGGTGTTTTGGTTTTATTTATTTCATACTTGTTTACTGGGAAAATCTGACTGAGACGGACAGTGCAGTGGTACAGCAGTTTGCATTGTCTTCTAACAGCAAGAGGTTCTCATGTTCGATTCTTGGCTGGGATGCCTTCTGTGTGGAGTCTGCATGCCCTCCCTACGTTCACATGGGTTTCTTCCGGGTGTTCTGGTTTCTTCCCATGTTATAAAGACATGCATCTGGAGTGTTTCTCTCTGGACCTCCATTGAAAATTGTTTTGTTCCAAGTCGAACCTTCCTGGTAAACTAATGTTAAATAAATAAATAATATTCCATTTCTAGTGAAGGTGCAGGGGAAAAGCTCCATGTTGGCATAATATGATTACAGTTAAATAGCAAAGTTGTTACAAAACCTAATACATACAATCAACATATTATCTAAGTAAAAAAATCACAATTTCAGTTCATACAGTTTGAATTTATACAAATAGGAACAAGTGTTTGAACAGAGATAACAAGATGAAAAAGAACATCATCAATAGTTGAAGAATTAACAACTTCAGTTATAGTTCCAAGAGATGACATAAAAAGTGAATACAGACTTTAGAACAGCAATAAATAGATAACATATGTTCATAGGAGGTTACTGTTCCTCAGCACTCACACTGACACAGCTATCTGTGAAAGACATGAACTCCTACAACAGTAATCTTACAAGAGTTACAGAGGAATGTTTTTGGGTTACAGTTTGATGGAGTACGATGTGGTAAGAAGGTAGTTGTTTAAGATTTTGTACTTGAAGGTACGGTGGGTGGTGGTAATGCAACCATGGTACATAGAAAGTTTTAAAATGATGATAATCATTTTTTGGATGGCAGAAGTTGCCATCCATTACACTTGATTAAATAATTGCCATATGGTGAGTTGTTGCATATTAGTAGGTGATGTAACGTTCAAGATATTTTGGAAGAAGAGCTGTTTAGAACTTGTACAATGTTTAAACATAGAAGTTATGATCTACAGGTTATTAGGAATGTCATGATGAGGTTGACAACAGATGGTCGACATAACAGAACTTCCTATTATTATGATGATAACTGGTTTATGAGTGGAAAGGATAGAGATTTTATAAATAGGATTTATTTTGTTACTGTGTATAATGTGTTTACTGAGAAGGTTCTGAACATTGTTAAGTTTTATTTTTTTATATTAAGACATAAGGATTTAGCTAGGTTTTTACCTAATAAGCCATGTTTTTCCTTTAAAAGGAGTTGTAGCATAAAGGACATGATTGTACATAGCTGTTATTTCATACCTGATGTAAGGGTAGGACCTGAGGTCCAGAATGATGGTACTTTTCCATGTGGAAGTTGTTCAATTTGTAAACATATTGTCATATTTTTTAACAGAATTAATAATATTATGTATACACCTAGATGTGTTTTTAGTTGTAACACTGAGGGCACTATTTATGCTTTGAGATGCTCTTGTGGTCTTTTTATGTGGGAGAAAGTAAGAGACCTTTCAAGATTAGACTACAGGAGCATCTGAGGGACATTAAAAATAAAAAAAAAAAACGAGAGCCCTTTGGCAATGCATTTATTGTTCATCATGGGGAGATAGTAGTTGTTTACAAGATACTGTACTATTTTAGAAAAAGTTACAGTTAATGCTACTGACCTTAAGAATGGATTGCTTTTTAAAGAAACAGTTTTTATCTTAAAGTATGAAATGCTGACACCTGCTGGATTAAATGTAGAATGCAACTGGAAAATGTTAATTTAATTTAATACACTGACTGGGTAATGTTTTAATTGTTTTATTTAATTGGTGTGACTATTTAAGTATGAGGTTGGTTATATGTTTTTGAACTCTTGAAAGGCTGTTGGCAGTGATGCTACAAACTGTTTTATGTGGTTATAATAAAGTGTACATTTTTAAGGCTTTTGTTGTTTATAAATGTACTCCTGTTCTCCGTTGCTCACCTGTGCATGTGATGATAACTGTGTCTTGCCATATGAACATTGCTGCTTAGGTTGCCTATGTGTAATGCACAGCATGGCCAGCCTATACATAGGTAAGCATGGTGGCATGCATCTCTTTTACTCTTTGCTTAACTCTGATATAGTTATGTTGTAAAGCTATTTGCAGTCTCCTACCTCTTTGCTAGTGCCACTGCATACTGTGGTCACCTCCATCTGGCATGGTCATCCCTTGCTACTGGCTCATCCTCTGACTCCTCTTCTGTCTCAGCTGAAGCTGCCTGTGGTGCTGGGAGCTGCAATACCTACAAGAGGTCAACCTACTGTAACTGCTTCCTAACTTTACTATCCTGTAATATAGCCCACACTGTCAGTATTTTGCACACATGGAGGGATTGTACAGCAGGGCACCCCCAGATTTATCCAGACAGTAGAAATGTGACTTCAGTGGTTCAAACACATGCTCTATAATGTTTCTGATTTGTGATTAAGCATGGTTGTACCCATGGCCAGTTTAATTATGTGGATTTCTAATTGGTGTCATGAGTCAAGGTTCTAGGGCATATCCAGCGTCAATCAGAAGGCACCACTGTGGGAAGTCCTCCACTCACAACCTGTTGGTAAAGATCACATGTATGCCATATGTGGGAATCATGAAGACTGCCTGGGAGGTTGGGGTCTGCACACGAATTGTAGATGATACCCTGTGTATTACAGACTACCTGGCAGTAATGAAGTGATACCTTTTGCAGTTCATATACCTTCTTCCCAGTTAGCCAGGTGGGGCCTTTGTTTCAACATGGGTACAGTCTATGGCCCCAAATATGTCAGAGAAACAGGCTATGGCAGAGAAGTCTTGCATGGTGTTGTCTTTCTCTTCTGGGATATGTGGGTGTGCATTTGTGCTCATGTGACATTCGACATTTTGATTTTTCATCTATATAATATAGACCCGTACTCTACTAGTGGTCTGATGAGGGATGAGTACAGGGGAGTTATAACACCCTTAGCTCTGGATGCGATGCCCTTACTTATGAGATGTGCAACATAGAAGGCCTTCCTTACCACTGCGGACACATGTTGATTGAAGTTAAGGTTGCTGTCAACCTGTGTTCCCAAATCTCTCACCACAGGGTTTGAGTTAAGAGGGGTACTATTAATATTGTAATTTGCAGGGACTTCCCCTTTGCCAAAAGGGATGATAATGCATTTTTTTTTTTTTGCTTTTGGTTTAAGTCTCTGGCTTTGGCACCAATCATTTGTCTGTGTAAGCCCTTTTTGTAGTATGTCACCATTGTTGGGGGTCTCAATGACTGCACTCAGTTCATAGGTTGGTACTAGGTTATCAGCCCTAGGGCCTATACAAATCTAGCCATAACAATTCCCTGGCTATTTCTTCCCACACTATTTACTTCCTTGGACTCCTGTCTAGCAGGGCAACTGATGTGATCCCCGGGGTGAATTTCCTTTCTCCCATCCAGTCGTCAAAGTTCCCTTTGAAGAGGGCCAAAGAGGCACTCTGCTTGACATGTATGGGCAATCTATTCCAGAGTCTGGGGAGTCTCTGGGTAAGGAACCTATCCCTCCAGCATGTTTTGTTTATTGTGATGACAAGGTTCAGATCCCTGGAGCGTGTAGCTCTGAGTGATTGGGATTTCTTTAAGTGTAGCATGTCCAACAGCTCTGGATTTGACATGGCCTTGTATGTTAAGCAGAGATCACCTCTGAGTAGTCAATATGCGACAGAGTATAGCTGGAGTTTTTTAAGGCGGTCAGCATAGGGCATCTGCTTTAAACCTGTGATTCTTTTAGTGAGGTATTTCTGCAGCCTTTCCAGTTGTTGCAGATGTCTTGAGAGGTACATACCAAACGGGGCATTGTATTCTATAATGGGTCTAATGAGGGATGAGTACAGTGGGACAATGACCTCCTTTTTTCTGGATGTAAAGCCCTTAGTGATGAGGTGTGCCACATAGAAGGATTTCCTGACTGTTGTGGCGATGTGGTTATCGAAGGTGAGACCACTGTCCACCTGTGTCCCTAAGTCTCTTATCACACTTTCAGTGTTTAGTGTACTGCCACCGATATGGTAATTCATGGGTACATGTTTTTTCCCAAAGGGGATAACTATACATTTCTTGGTATTGAGCTTGAGCCCAAAACTCTGGCACCAAGCATCTGTTTCTGTAAGGCCCTTTTGTAGAGTATCCACACCATTTGGGGATTCAATAATGGCTCCCAGTTTGCAGTCATCTGTGAACTTTGTTAGCCAGAGTCCCTTAGTGTTGGCCTGTATTTCAGAGAAGTAGATGCCAAACAAGAGTGGTCCCAGGACTGAACCCTGAGGTACTCCACTTGTCACTTGTCTGGAGCTGGATTTGGAGTCGGCTGCTTTTACAGTGTGGGTTCTATCAGTAAGCCAGTTGGCAACCCATTGAGTGACATTGGGATTAATGCCCAGCTTAGTAAGTTTATCTATGATTCCAGAGCGGGGGATGGTGTCGAAGGCCTTGGCGAGGTCCAGATAGGCTGTGTGGACCACCTTACCCTTGTCCACGGCTCTGGAGACTGATTCGAAGAAGTCAATCAGGTTCAGGAGACAAGATTGTCCCTTCACAAATCCAAACTGGGTGGGGTCCAGTGTTTGAAGGTTGCCAATCTCTTTGTTTATAAGTTCCATGATAATACGCTCCATGGCCTTGCAGATAAGGCTCGTCAGATTGATGGGACGGTAGTTTCCGGGATCCAAGGTGGATCCCCCCTTGTGGAGTGGGATAACTGTAGCTCTGCGCCACTCAGTGGGCATGAAACCTGAGGTGAGGCTATGATTAAACATGACACTTAGGTAAGATGCCAGTTCATATTGTAGTTTATGTAGTACACAGCCCGGGATGTCATCTGGTTTCATGGATGCTGTATTCTTAGCTTTGGAGAGTGCGTTTTTTACCTGTGTGGCCGTTATTACCGGAATTTGGCAATCTTCCGGTATTGAGATGGGCCATTTAGGGGGTGAGAGGGGTGAAGTTGGCACTGAATCGATCTGCCAGGATATTGGCAATATCCTTGGGATCAGTATATTTAATGCCATTCTGTTTTAGCTCAGAGCAGATCTGACCATTGCCATTTAGATTCTTGACATAGTTATAGAATGCCTTGTGGTTGTCTTTGGAATCTTTGGCAATTATATTTTCATAACTAGCTTTGGAGGATTTTATGAGGGATATCAGTTTCTTACTGAGGCTGGTAAGGGAGTTTTTTGCATCCTGGGATTTTCCACTTTTCTGCAACAGTTTCTTCCTTTTGTTGTAAAGTTTGTTTATGGCAGGGGACCATCAGATTGGCTTCCTTTTTTTGGATGAGAGCATCTTGGTTCTATTTGGGATGGCACGATTTATGCATGAGCGGATGTGCTCGTACAGTGCCTTAGTGTAGGATTCAGCAGTTGAACTTTCAGTTCCCATCTGCATGGGTGTCATGACGTTTGTCACTTCTGACTTGAGTAGCATGAAGTTGGCTTTGGAGAAGTTTTTTATGGAGGTTTCCTTACTGGGGGGTGGGATGTGGATGTTAAGGGTGATTAGTTTATGGTCAGACCTGACTAACGAAGGGGTGACCATAGGTGTGGAGCATCGATTTCCCATGTTGGTAATGACCAGGTCTACGATAGTAGAGCCCCTGGTAGGACTATGGATTAGTTGATCGGGGCATTGGAATTTATGAGTGCCAAGAACCGTTGGGCAAAGGTGTTGGTACATGAGTAGTTTCCCCATTTAATGGCAGGGTAGTTAAAATCACCCAGTATTAGGGTGTTTGGTTCTATCTTAATATTTTCCAGTATGTTTAGAAAGGTGTAGTGAGAATCTTGGGGCATGGTGGGGAATCTGTAGCAAGCTACAATTTGGATTGCAGTCTTACCTAGTGTTAGTTGCACCTGAAGAATTTCAGACACATTGTTTTGGGCAACTAGCCTGGTGGTGTGAATATCCTTGATGAATATTGACACTCCTCCACCTTTAGTGTTTCGGTCCTGGTTTGGTGGCCGAAAAGTGTGGTAAGAGTTGTAGCCTGGTATTGCAGGGGTGCTCTCTGGAGCCTTGAACCAGGTCTCAGTTACTGCACAGATATCAATGTTCTCCATTTTTAGGAGTGCCTTGAGAGAGTGCATTTTGAGGTTTAGAATTCTAGCATTGAGTAGCATTACCTTCAGATTTTGCATGCTTGTACCTGTTATAGTGGTGGTTTTGTCCTTTGAACTTTGCCCAAAAAAGGTACTATAGGGGTGGCAAGAGCTTTAGCCAGTAACCTGAATCCCAGGGGCGACAGGTGCAGACCATCTCTGGCAAAGCATCGTGGTCTGTCGATCATGTCATTAGTGAACTTAGTAAGCCAAAGGCCATCTATTTTTACCTGGACTTCTGAGAAATAGATTCCAAACAGTAGGGTGCCCAGCAGAGATCCTTGTGGTACACCAGTGGTAACTGGTCCCAAACTGTGACTGTATGTGTTCTGTCAGTGAGCCAGTTGGCTACCCATCTACTGACATATGGGTTAATTCCCAGCTGGATGAATTTTTCAATGAAGCCTGACTGGGGAACTGTGTCAAAAGACCTGGCTAAGTCAAGACAGGCTGTATGTACTGTTTTACCTTTATTCAGGGCTTTGGTGACATTCTCGTAGAAATCCACCAGGTTTAATAAGCATGATCTACCCTTAATGAAGCCAAACTGGGTCAGGTCAAGAGTTTGAAGATCACCTATGTCTTTGTTGATAAGGTCCATGATGATTTTCTCCATGGCCTTGCAGATAAGGCTGGTTAGGCTTATAGGTTCATAGGTAGGTACTAGGCTATCGGCCCAAGGGCCTACATACACCTAGCCAGCAAGGTACCATAGCTTATGCCACCCAAGAAAGTTATTTTCTTGTGCCACTGTCCAGCAGAGACACAGAAGTGATCCCCAGGGTGTATTTCCTATTTCCCATCCACTCATCAAGATTTTTCTTGAAGAGTGCTAATGAAGAACTTTGCTTGACATAGATGGGTAGTTTGTTCCAGAGTATAGGAAGTCTCTGGGACAGGAATCTATCCCTCCAGCATGTCTTGTTTATTGTGGTGACAAGGTTTAGGTCCCTAGAGCATGTAGCTCAGAGGGATTGGGATTTTTTAGGTGTAGCATGTCCAACAGCTCTGGGATTGACATAGCTTTATATGTTAGGCAGAGATCACCTCGGAGTAGGCGATATGCTACGGAGTAAAGCTGGAGTTTTTTGAGGTGGTCAGTGTAGGGCATTTGTTTGAGGCCAGTAATCCTCTTTGTGAGGTACTTCTGTGGCCTTTCCAGCTGCTGCAGATGTCTTGTGAGCTACATTCCAAAAGGGGTGTTGTACTCTATAATGGATCTATAGTTCCCAGGGTCAGTTGATAGACCCCCCCCCCTTTGTGCAAGGGAATTACTGTTGCTGTTTTCCAGTCTGCTAGAACAAAGCCAGTATTTAGACTGTGGTTGAAGAGAGTGCCAAGTGGTTCTGCTAGGTCTTGTCTTAGGCCATTTAGTTGGCACCCTGGGATGTTATACAGTCCAATAGAGGTTGTGAATTTGGCCATGGGGAGTGTGGTTATCACCTGCTCTTTGATGATATTAGGTAGACAGCTGGTGACAGGTATACTTTGGAGTATGGCTGGTGGAAACAGGGGGGTGAAGTTTGTGCCAAATCTGTCTGCTAGCAGGTTGGCAATCTCCTCAGGGTCAGTATGAGTGGTACCGTCCAATACTAGTTCGACACAAAGTTGGGCCTTCCCTTTTAGATTTCTGACATACCTAAAGAATGCTTTGTGATTATCCTTAGCTAGAGATGCTAGTTTAGCTTTGCAATTGGTTATAGATGACTTTACCAGATATCTAATTCACTTGTTCAAGCTGTGGAGGGTGTCCTTCCTCTGCTGAGTCATTTCCCTCATGTTCTCGGACATTAGTTTCTTCCTCTTGTTGTATAACCTATTTATGCATGATGTCCTCCAGGATGACTTGTTTTTTTTGCGAGGACCTTGTATTGATCTGTTCAGGTACAGCTGAGTCTATACATTTCTATAGGTGTTTATACAGGACATTTGTGTACACCTCTGTATAGCAGTCTTTGTTGACAGTGGTAGCAGGAGGGTTGAAACTACTTAGCCCATCGCTTAGGAGATTATAGTTTGCTTTGGAGAAATGTTTCATCCTTTTTGCTCTTGGGGGGTCAGGATGATCATTACTTTGAATGAGACTGATTTATCATCAGACCTTACAAAGGAGGGTAACACTCAGGGGGTAGTACAAAGACCCCCATGTTGGTGAGTACTAAGTCTAGGACATTTAAGCCCCTTGTGGGGGTGCAGACTATCTGTTCCAGAGCATTCAAACTTAGACTGCAGGAACATGTAAGAGATATTAAAAAACTTAATTGTGACAGTCCAGTTTCTCTACATTTTAACTTATGTCATGAAGGTAATTCTTCTGGTTTGCAAGCTAGCATTCTGGAACAAATATACTCAAAATATTGTGATGATACAATACTTAAAGATAAGCTGCTATGTAAAGAGTCCATTTTTATTTTAAAGGGTGGCACTTCAATTCCTTGGGGTCTTAACATTGAATGTAATTGGATTCATCTGATTTAATTATCTATTAATTATTTAATTAGATAATTATTTTATTCTTGTATCTCTCTCTCTATATATATATATATATATATATATATATATAGAGAGAGAGAGAGGGAGAGAGAGTTGCCTATGTTTGTAAGTTCATATTCCTTGAAGGCTACACACCCAAGGTGCTAGAGCTTTATGTGTTTTCTTCTTTGATTTGTATTAAACTTGGAACAGCAGCCTTTTGGTGTTTATTTTTAATCAGCTCCAGATCATTTGTATTAGCAAAGTCCAGAAACCTTAGGGCGAGCATGTTTGTTCTCATATGACTCCCGATCAATGAAAGGATAGTTGAAATCACCTATCACCAAGGTGTTTGACTGTATAGTGAGTGACTCAAGTAGATCTAGGTAGGCAGAGGGTTCTCGTGGTTCATGGTGGGGGACCTATAACTAGCAATGATATGGAAAGGGTGTTTACCTACAAAGAACTTGGAGTAGCTCTAGGGAGTCATACTGTTTGACCAGTCCTGAGGTATATTTATCTTTATTGAAGATGGATACACCTCTCCCTTTGGTTCTTTCATGCTCGTTTTCAGGCCTGAACATGTAAAAGCATTGTAGCCTTGCATAGTCGGGGGGGGGGTGTCTGTGGGCTTGAACCATGTCTCTGTGACTGCACAGACATTCGCATCTTCCAAAGTAAGTAGTGCTTCCAGTGAGTGCAGTTTCCAATTTAGACTCCTAGATAACTCTGAGTTTGTCTCTAGTGGATTTTTTTACATTGGGAATTTTGTTGTTATGATATTGCCTAAAAAGGCACTATGGGGAGGCAAGTAACTTTGCCAGTTACTGAAAGTCAAGAGGTGACAGGTGAAGATCATCTCTGGCAAAGCAGTGTAGTCTGTTGACTATATCTTCCCAGTCTGACAGATACTGGATCCCCCTAGACTGACACCAGAATCTAAGCCAATTGTTGAAGTCAATTATTTTTTATTTATATTGAGGCATCATCCTGGGTGAATCGAAGAACTCAGTCATGTCTCTGTTCATATTGTCCAGTGGGGTACATTTCAAGTCATTCACTCCAATATGGACTATAGCGGAGTCATTAACGGTACTTCTTGTTGAGAGACTTGAGTGCGTGTGTGATCTGTTGGATCCCGACACCTGACAGGCAGCAGACCGTGACCGTCTCCTTGTCCAGCCTAGTAAGGGGGGTATTTGTGTGTCTCACTATGGAGTCACCTATGACCAAGACATTTGGTTTTGAGGTGTTCTGCCTTATAGGCATATTGGCTAAGACATTGTTGTGTGTATTATTATGTGCAGTGGATTCTGTTGGGTCTGTAGTTTGTGCAGTAGGTTTGCGCTTGGGAGGTCTCTGATCTTTAGGTAGTCTTCTAGTGAGTACCTCCATGTATGTGGGTTTATGTGTTGTGAGCTTGTTATGTGCAAGAGATGAAGTGTATGTGCTGGCAACCTGTTTGATATCTGGTTTGTTGATATGTGATAAAACTATTCCAAATTCATAGTATAGATACATCTCTCACATGCTGTATTTGTTTTTTAGGAGTAATTGGTTGTCAGTATACATGAGGCAGTTGCTACATTGCCTCAGGATGCCCATGTCAATCAGGCTGGCTGGAGAAATCCTGGGAAACTGTCCATCCATTGTGGCAAGTATATACTGTAGTAATGAGTGGGGAGTGGGCTAGGCTTGTAAAGGCTCTAGGGTCACTAGCCTACTAACCTCCTATGATTCTATGAATAGCTCCACCATGTTATTTTGCATCATCGTCATACACAGAGCTACATTATGCTGTCATTAGTATACAACATGGCCGATCATGTTATTTCTGCTAGTTGTGTCATGTTGCTGGGTTTTCTTAATCATAGATAACATGCCCATCACTGTTTGTCATGCAAATTTGCATACAGTGATGAGGCAATTTTTTTTGAGTCTGCACCAATGTAACATATCAAGATGTAATTTTTACATAAGCAACCAATTTGTTTTCCAGACACTAAAATGATCTTTAAACTTCTTAGTTACTTAGTAAACTTCAATATCCTAATAAACTTATTTACAAGCATTTAGAAATATGAGAAACAGAAATTGTATCAACCTTGAACCACTGATTAATTATACAGAATCTAACAAGTACTGATATAATTATAATGAAAGTTGCATTGTCTTATGTAAATGTAATTAGAAGACAAATGATTTTAGCATATTTTTTACAGTTTGTGTAACTTGCTCTACCTGTCCATTGATTTATGTATACCTTACTGAAGGGCTTAGGCAGTGAAATGCCACAAAATAGTAAAATGTATGACATGTTTGCCAACAAATTCCAGCCATTGTCAGATATAAGAATATTAGGGATTGCTTGATGCAAAATGTTTTTTTTATCTTTCAGTCCGATTACTTCTGGATTTTTTGAATAATTATCAACACAGGTAAAATACAGACTGTCCTTGAAATGACATAAAGCAGCAGCTATGTTTTTTTTTTTTGGGCCATTGTTAATATCTGGTTGGTATGATGCATCTACAATGGCATAGTGCACAGTAAGACCCTTTAGCTTCTATGTTACTATTATAATAAATCCAGTTTAAGGCCACATAATTGAGGCTACAAGACATCCACACTAATGATGAATTTATGCCAACTCACTGACATTTGTTTCAGTGAGTCTCATTCCCACAAAATGGTTCCACTGAAACCCAGTTTCAACAAACCAAAACCCAAAACTATTTTTTTGGGGGGAGTGGCTTCTCCATCCCATGTGGGAGGACATATTTAATCTCCTCTAATATGTATGCTAACTCCAAGGTCACACAACAGTGGGAAAAGAGAAAAGTCAGTTTCACTAAAAGTGCTTTTCAGCTGACCCATTTCATGGGAAGGGGACTCACTGAAACTGCACTGCCTGATTGTAAATTTCTCCTGAGGATATAGGTTAGGAGATGCTGCAGGTGGAGTCAGGGTATGAGAACCACTACTGCTGTTTGCTAAAGGTGGGTTGCTTTATAGTTACAGCCATACACCCCCATAGCACATGTGCACTACAGTCCAGGAGGTGGGGCACGGAATGAGTCTATGCAAATATTACAAGCCTCAGTGGGAGATGCCTTCATAACACCCCCATACACAGATGTTTCAGTGATCTCCAGTCTCTGCCAGAGATTGCAGCAAGAGAAACATCCCATACACTCATCACCTCGTCACTTCCCGCTCAGGGAAGTAAGTCTCGCTCTTCTTTCCCTCTCATCAGCTCTACTAGTGTCTAGCCTGATAACTGAACTTGAAAAGAAAAGTAAGGGCCTTTATCCAGTTATGCAACAGAGCGAACTAAATCACCAGCTACTGTACTCCATGGTGTGCCTGGTATTTCATAACATATTATAGTATCCTTAACGCTGGTCTTGCAGAACATATTGCAGATGTGTCAGTTATTGGACTCTTTATGATGAGATATCAAGGCAAGGTTCTATGTCATTTGTCCTTTCCTTACAATTTAACAATGTTCTATGGTGCTTCATAAGTACTTTCCAGCATTATGTATGTAATATTTGGACACTATCACTCCTTCTGAATCTGTACAAGAGTTCTTGTGATTCGTGAATTTCTTGTGCTACATTCAGCTTGTCAATGGAATGTTTTTTTTTTCCTTTTCAGTCATCCAGTCAGTACTACATTTCTGAGCATTTGTAATTCCTTGTGTTATTCAGTATGATAGGTAAAGTCTTGTAGTATTTTATCTGACATTATGAGATAAAGCACAGCTGACATGACATTGGGGTCATGGTGGAAGAGATTTTCCTTCCATTCTTCAAGATATGCTGTTAACAGAACCTCAGCAGCAAGCATCTCCTTGCCAGGATTGCACTCAATAGTGAAATCAGTATGTTGTAATGAAAACAGCATCCTCTGCAGCTGCTAGGGTGCTTTATGAAATAATTTGTGAAATATGCTGTTCAAAAACTTGTGGTCAGATTCAACAATGACAGACCTGGCATAAGTGCATTCGTAAAACATGTCACATACATTCACTACAGCCAGTAGTTTTTTTTTTTCAGTCTGTGTGCAATGAATTTGTGAATCGATTGTTATTCTAGAATTGTCAGCATTGGTTTGCCTCTCTTGCAAGATCACTGCTCCACTATTAAACTAACTGGAATCGGCAGCAGCACTAAAGCGTTATTCAGGTCATAGTATTGTAATGCCAGAGAAATACAATACTTCTTTTTACTTTTCCAAGTGTTAATTATATCATAATATCTAAAGCAGACGCTTAAAATAGCCCTTTCTAAATCCTGGAAATTCATTACCTCCTTTCATAAAAAGCCAAATGCTCTAACAGTGGTTGCAAGATACAGTGAAAAACAGTTTAGACATCAAATCAGAAGGCTTCCATGGCTTAGCAGTTTCTCAGGATAATGCTAAGGTTGCCTTGAAGCAATAGCTTGCATAATACGTATCAGGACTTGAGGGGCAAAAGGCAAACGCTCTCAGATCATGGCCAGATTGGCTCATATAGCTTCAAAATGAAATATGCATTAGAGAAAGAAAACTTGTAAATGCAATTGTAAAAGTACAAGGTAAAATTCATGATGCTTTAAGGAAATTTTTTTAATTTACAATGTCTTAAGCAAAGACAGCTTCAGGTAGGTGTTATCAACAGTCAAGCTTAGGCAGAAGTTTATTCAGAAATATAAAAGTAAAATAAAATATTCTGTCAACAATAGCATTATTTCTGTTGTGTATTTTCCACAATCACACATTCATAGTAATTAATAAATAAGTGAGATGTTGGATGTTGGATACTGCCTGATGTTCATCGTGTTACACTGATGCAGTCATCACACTTGGGTTATCCTGCCGTCAGGTGGTCTCGCAGTCGGCCCGAGTACCAAAGTCTTGGTCCGGCGTCGGTTGCTGTCGCTTCTTCCCTGACGTCAGTGTGCCAGGGGTATATAAGATGCAGCTGACACCATTTTCTTTAGTCTTTCTTGCCGCATGGTGCCAGAGGCAAAAGCAGTTCGCAAGTGCCAGTCGGCCGACTCCTGAGATTTTCATTCCGAATCCAGAACTAAAGTCTTCTACAAAGCTAAGTACCCCATTGGGGAAACTTTTTCTTGCCTCAGACCGATGTCAGTAACAGTTAATAATTGTATTTCTTGTGGGAAGCAAATACCTCATAAGGATTTCCATTCCTATTGTATCCCATGCCTAGGCCCAGACCACGACGTCACTGGTTGTCAGTTTTGTGCTAGGTTTAACAAGTGCACTATTATACGTCGGTTTGATTTTGCCCGACATTATTTTGGCAGAAAATTCAATTACACCATGCCATCAGAACTACCGACAACTGGAATACACAAAAAGCGCAGACAAGGACAGGCATCTGAGGCCCAAAACTGACGACAAAGCCTCTTCTAGGCCAGTCGCCGGTTCTCCGGTTTTCAGCGAGGCACCTTCGCAGCCCCTGATGACCGCTTCTTTAGAACCACAGGCCACCTCTGACTCCCACGTGGAGATGGCTGGGCCTTCGGATACACCAGACTTGAGACTTACCGAGACTAACTCTTCAGAGGGCTCCAGAGTAGCTGAACAACCCTCAGCTTCAGAGGGTGTTTTCAGGCCTACTCAGTTAACCATTAAATCTTCTGCTAAATCTAAAACAAAGAAACAACTTCAGCATTCGCCAGCACAGGCCTCCATGCCTAAAAAACAGATGCATAAAATGGCCGACAACCTAATTACTTTGATCAGGGGGTCCCACCCTCCTCCTGATAAAAGGCCTAGACAGGATGCAGGCTATGACTCATCCGACCAGGTGTCCATCTCCTCAGATTGATCCTCAGACCAAGGATACTCTTTACCCCCTTATGAGGATTCTGATGGTGAGGAATCCATTCCTTCAGCCTCTCCACCAGAGGACTACTCCTTTGGGGAAACCTTACATACCATGGGGGAGCATTTCCATTGGGAGGGCCAGGATTACTAGGAATCCAAGAAAAGGCTCAGAGATTTCCTTTTATTACCTCAACACAGACCCCTTGCTATTCCGCCAGTGTTAGATATTGTGGATGATGTGTATGCTGAATCCAGCTTAAATCCTGATTCTTTGCCTCCTGCTCCAGTTAAGCCAGACTGATATTACAGAGTCCTTGACTTTCACAAATTCCTTTATAAATGCCCTGTTGCTGACCCTGAAACTATTTCCCTGGGTCCCAAAGGGGTAAAGGCCTCTACAGCAAAAAATCCAGTCCCCTCTGACAGAGATTCCAGGGCATTAGACAGATGGGGAAAGAAAGTATACACATCTGCAACTTTAGCAATGAGAGCACTAAATTGCCAGTTTCACATGCTTAAATATCAGAAATATTTGGTGTCTCAGATGAAGCAAAAAAATGCTTCCAAATTCAGATCTTCCTAACTATAAGGAAATGCAGCTGAACAAGTGGGAAAACATACTTTGCAATGTGGTTTTGATTCCTTAGAGGCCTCCTGTAGAGCAGCAGTTACAGGGTCCATCATTAGAAGACATGCTTGGTTAAAAGAACAGACCTTACCAGATCATGTTAAAGCAAAATTATTGGATGCACCTTTTCAGCAGGATGTTTTATTTGGAGTTAAGGCAGAAGAGGTATTAAAGAAAATGGAGGATAAAGCAAAATCTATGCAAATGGTGAAGGATTTCTTACAGGTTCAGCCTCCCCAATTTAGCAGAAATTGGCCAACAAAGAATTGGTCCTTTCCACTTTCAGACAGACCTCAAAGGGGAAGATACAGACGTCCAAGAGGCAGAGGTCAACCCCAAGGTACTTACAGGCCTCGACAATGGGGTGCTTCAACCCAGAAAGAAGGGGAAGACAGGCCTCAACCTTATAAAAAGCAGACCCAATGACTTCCCACTACAGCTGCCAAAGATCTCTCTCTTGGCAGTCCCCTTGGGGGGAAAACTGGCACTTTTCAGTCACAATTGGCAAATAATCACCCAGGACAAATGGGTTCTCAATATTGTGTCTCAAGATTACAGTTTCCACTTTCACACTCTGCCAAGGTTAAAAAGAATGCCAAATCTGCCACCAAATCAATGGGCAGAGGCTCAAAGGCAAATTACAGCACTCATGGACATGAGAGCTATTCAAAAGGTACCAACACAGGAGCAAGGACAAGGATTTTACTCAAGACTCTTTCTGGCTCCCAGAAAGGACAAAGCCTGGAGGCCCATTCTGGATCTATCTTCTCTAAATACTTACCTGGATGTTCCAAAATTCAAAATGTTGACACTACAGCAGCTTCTTCCCATGCTGGGCAAGAAAGCTTGGCTCGTAACATTGGACCTCAAGGAGGCATACCTGCATGTCCCTATCAGACAAAATTGCAGAAGATACCTCAGATTCTTAGCAGGTTCAATGCACTACCAATTCTCTGCACTGCCCTTTGGCTTATCTACTGTGCCCAGGGTCTTTACAAAATGCCTGGCACCAGTTATTGCATTTTGCAGACAAAAAGGAATTCAAATTTACTCATATTTGAACGACTGCCTTATTCAAGCAGAGAGCAAAGACATTCTTCTAAAGCATCTGGCATTTGTAAAAAGACTGCTAATTTGCCTATAGTACACAGTAAATGAAAAGAAATCAAAACTAGTGCCCTCACAAGAGATAATATTCCTGGGTGCCAGCTTAAATACAATGACCCAGATGGCATATCTCACGCCAGACAAGCAAGGGCAACTGACTCAATATTTCCATTTGATGGCAACAAAAACTCAACTCCCTGTAAGAAAAATTCTGCAAGCCTTGGGTTACATGGCATCTTGCATACTACTAATTCCATATGCAAAACTGCATATGAGGAAACTACAATGGTACCTAAAGAGTGTCTGGTCTCAACACTGTCACAGTTTGGAAACAGTAATACCACTTATTCCTTGCCTTCAACAGGAGTTTCGATGGTGGGCTCAAGCCTGTCACCTCAACAAGGGACAGCCTTTCACTCAACCCACAGCCAGGCAAACACCGACAACAGATGCATCGGATTACGCCTGGGAAGCACACATGGCAGGAAAATGTATTCAGGGCAAGTGGCCCGCAGAACAAAGGCATCTTTACATCAATCAAAAAGAGATGTTAGCTGTACAAAATGCCCTAACAGCTTTCAAGGACCTTTTGCATCCAGGACAACTACTACTAAAGACAGACAACACCACAGGTATGTGGTACATAAACAAACAAGGGGGCACTCATTCATATCCCCTCTGCAGACAAGCCATGACCTTGTGGAACACAGCTATAACCTATCAAGTTCATCTACAAGCACAATTCCTGCCAGGAGAGAAAAACACACTGACAGACGACTTAAGCAGAAACATCATGGATCCGCACGAGTGGAAATTACATCCACAAATGTTCAGGATGATAATACAGGAATGGTGGAGCCTGGACATAGATCTGTTTGCACCCCCAATGAATTGCCAGCTACAGAAATTCTGCACAAGGACTTACCACCCACAAGCATGGAAAGTGGATGCCCTCTCATTCAGCTGGAAAAACCTACAAGCATACGCTTTCCCACCACTGCCTCTCCTTTCAAAGGTATTCATAAAAGCCAGACAAGAAAGGCCAAAGATGATCCTGATTGCCCCAGACTGGCCACGCCAGCACTGGTACCCAATCTTAAAGAACTTAGCACAAGGACCACCATGGATTCTGCCTCAAATCTCACAACTTCTGACTCAGCAAAAACAATCAGATACTTCACGGCCAGCTCAAGACTTTAAACCTGGCTGCATGGAAGATTCCTTAGTCAAGCAAACAATGCCTCTCTCCAAAGCTGTTATGGATGTCATTCTGGAGGCCAGATCATCTGGCATTTGTAAAAAGACTGCTAATTTGCCTATAGTACACAGTAAATGAAAAGAAATCAAAACTAGTGCCCTCACAAGAGATAATATTCCTGGGTGTCAGCTTAAATACAATGACCCTGATGGCTTATCTCACGCCAGACAAGCAAGGGCAACTGACTCAATATTTCCATTTGATGGCAACAAAAACTCAACTCCCTGCAAGAAAAATTCTGCAGGCCTTGGGTTACATGGCATCTTGCATACTACTAATTCCATATGCAAAACTGCATATGAGGAAACTACAATGGTACCTAAAGAGTGTCTGGTCTCAACACTGTCACAGTTTGGAAACAGTAATACCACTTATTCCTTGCCTTCAACAGGAGTTTCGATGGTGGGCTCAAGCCTGTCACCTCAACAAGGGACAGCCTTTCACTCAACCCACAGCCAGGCAAACACTGACAACAGATGCATCGGATTACGCCTGGGAAGCACACATGGCAGGAAAATGTATTCAGGGCAAGTGGCCCGCAGAACAAAGGCATCTTTACATCAATCAAAAAGAGATGTTAGCTGTACAAAATGCCCTAACAGCTTTCAAGGACCTTTTGCATCCAGGACAACTACTACTAAAGACAGACAACACCACAGGTATGTGGTACATAAACAAACAAGGGGGCACTCATTCATATCCCCTCTGCAGACAAGCCATGACCTTGTGGAACACAGCTATAACCTATCAAGTTCATCTACAAGCACAATTCCTGCCAGGAGAGAAAAACACACTGACAGACGACTTAAGCAGAAACATCATGGATCCGCACGAGTGGAAATTACATCCACAAATGTTCAGGATGATAATACAGAAATGGTGGAGCCCGGACATAGATCTGTTTGCACCCCCAATGAATTGCCAGCTACAGAAATTCTGCACAAGGACTTACCACCCACAAGCATGGAAAGTGGATGCCCTCTCATTCAGCTGGAAAAACCTACAAGTATACGCTTTCCCACCACTGCCTCTCCTTTCAAAGGTATTCATAAAAGCCAGACAAGAAAGGCCAAAGATGATCCTGATTGCCCCAGACTGGCCACGCCAGCACTGGTACCCAATCTTAAAGAACTTAGCACAAGGACCACCATGGATTCTGCCTCAAATCTCACAACTTCTGACTCAGCAAAAACAATCAGATACTTCACGGCCAGCTCAAGACTTTAAACCTGGCTGCATGGAAGATTCCTTAGTCAAGCAAACAATGCCTCTCTCCAAAGCTGTTATGGATGTCATTCTGGAGGCCAGAAGGCCTAGTACCAGGAAAGCCTATTCGGATAAATGGAAGAGATTCTGTGCCTGGAACCAGGTTCACAACCTTGACCCTCTTGACCCAAATATTCCTCAGATACTACAATACTTGACTGAGATGCTGGACAAGGGTCTCTCCTTTTCATCCATTAAGATCCATGCCTCTGCCATTTACAACACAGATCCACCAATTTTTTCTCATCCTTTGGTAAAACAGTACCTCAGAGGGGCTAAAAACATAAGACCGCCCCATAGAGCACCAACTCCAACTTGGGACCTCAACTTTGTCTTGGAGAAATTAACTTTACCTCCTTTTGAGCCATCTAACTCAGCAGACTTAAAATATGTCTCTTGGAAAACTGCTCTGCTCCTGGTAATAACCTCAGCACAAAGAATTTCAGAATTACAGGCACTAATGGCAGTGGAACCTTTCATCATATTCCACCAAGACAGGGTGCCTTTAAGAACAAACCATACTTTTGTGCCAAAGGTGGTATCAAGTGTAGCTCTAAACCAAACTATTCACTTGCCAACTTTTTATCCAAATCCACAGAATAAAGGGGAGAGACTACTGCATTCCTTGGACATACACAGGCAGTTACGCTTCTACTTGGACAAAACTAAAGCTTTCAGAAAAACTGAGCAATTGTTTGTATCATATGCTGCAGGAACACAGGGAAAAGCCATTTCAAAACAGACCATTTCAAAATGGATAGGCCATTGCATATGTTTCTGCTATACACATCATGGGAAAACTGCACCTAACAACATTAGGTCTCATTCCACCAGGGCAACAGCCACTTCAACTGCCTACCTCAGAGGAGTACCTACCAAGGACATTTTGGAAGCAGCAACTTGGAGTTCTGTACATACCTTCACCAAGCATTACCATCTGCCTCTTTAGTCTAAATCCAGAGCTGACTTTGCCACTGCAGTTCTGCAGGGCCTTATAGCCACCGCTAATGCCCTATAGAACCAGCCACCCTACCTCTGCTTTGGGATTCTACCCGTGTGATGACTGCAGCAGTGTAACACGATGAACATAGTACAGTTTTGTACCTACCATAAATGTAGATGTTCGACTTTATACACTGCTGCAGTCCAGGTTATCCTCCCTCTTCCGCTCTTACTTGCTGTTACTTACTCTAGTATTCTACCCTTTGCTGCCTATGGGAAGTATTTGCTGGTAACATAAAGTATTTGATTGCTCTTCTTATGTATGTTTTATTAGCGATTTACATTGCCTACCTTTTTGGGGGCACCTGACATCTGGGGCAAGAAAAACTGAAGAAAATGGTGTCGGCTGCATCTTATATACCCCTGGCGCACTGACGTCAGGGAAGAAGCGACAGCAACCGACACCGGACCAAGACATTGGAACTCGGGCCGACTGTGGGACCGCCTGACGGCAAGATAACCCAAGTGTGACGACTGCAGCAGTGTATACACTCGAACATCTATATTTATGGTAGGTACAAAACTGTACTTTTTTGCACACAGATTTCTGTTTCATGAGTGAGGCACTCAGACACCATACTCGTGTACCAGTCTGAACTCATGGATAAGCAGATGAAGCACTTTTCCCATTTTATATTTTTTATGTAGATAAAAAGAGCATAAAGCTGACAAAGAAAGAATTGTTTGGCAGCATGTGTTTCAAGTTACTTTTTAAATGTATATATCGCTTAGCGATGGGTTGGCATTGTCTTTGAACCAATGACCTTGAATCCCAGGTAGTTTTCATACTCTTTGCATGAACAATGCTTAATTTTTTCTAGACGTTTATTAAACAATGGTTATTTTTTTCCAGAATTCAGTTATATAATTGTGGGCCGGATTCACAAAGGCTTGCACGGAGTCTAAGGTAGTGTAAGACTCCATGCAGCCTTCGCGATCCAGGAACAGCCCAAGGTCCGTGTAAGACACAAGCTAAAACGGCTCTTACACGGAGTGGGTGTAGATAAGCTAATCACCTCACTTGCAGCCGAATAGCATGCAAATGAGGATGATTAGCGATCCAGGAAGCCCAGAACAGCCCGTGTAAGAGCCGTTTTAGCTGCAGAAATGTACTCAGTTGACAACTGAGTAAGTTTCTGCAAAAACTGTAATGGAGCCATGTCAGCTTCAAATAAAGGGTGCATATGCGTCAGGCAGCATGTCAATGGCCAAATATGTGGCCATTGGCAAAGTAACCTGATGCAAATATATTAAAAATATAATTTTTTTCGGCGATGTTTAAACCAGCCCAGCGCAAGCAAACCTGCGCTGTATAAAACATAAAACGAAGGTTATAAACCTACAAATGTGGGTTTTATGCAATACATGGAATGTCAGTGCAGGGACCAGCAGACCAAAACCAACATGGCCACCGTGTAGTGGTTGCTAAGGGGGGAAGCTGAGTCTAAGACATGTAACTAAGCATTAGTAGGCAATCTGATGCAAATGAGTGTAAGGATACTGAATTCCACTGTCACATAGCAAATGAGCACAGTCTGAGTAGTGTAAGAGTTACAGAAGGGGAGGAACAGAATAGGAGATAGGTGACAGCATAGGGGAGGGAATGGTAGAAAGAAATGCAGTTCATTGGAGGTCAGAGTTACATGACAGATGTCAAACAGATATCATGGAAAGAGGTGTGCCACTAACTAAGCATGAGAAAGTCAAGAAATGGAAGGTGTACACTGTTGCCTACACCAAAGTTTCTTGCTGGATGTATGCAATCGCAGCGTGCCATGAAGCGAAAAGGCAGTGTGCGCGTGTAAGAAAAACTGAGCATGTGGGAGCGTGTTGGGAGATGTTTAACACTGTTTGCATGGGCGTGCGCTTTAATCCGAATAAGCAGATTCTGAACCGTGTAAGTATGTGTGCGGCGTGTAAGCCACTGTGAGCGTGTTTCTGCTGGTTTACACGGCTCCACCTTGAGGAAACAGAAAGGAAAAAGGAAGCAACAGATTTAGTAGGAAGCTAGCAGGGAATACTGCTGGAGCTAGCAGGTGAAAACAATTAGATGCAGGCAATTACACAGGCAGAATAGTAGCCCAGCCCAGCACTTAAAACTCTGCAAACAGCAGTGCAGGATGTTTCTCTCAAGAGACACTGCAAGACAGGAGTTAAGTTATCAGAAGTGAAAACTGAAAAAGCTGAACTCAGAGCAGAAATGTTAGGGGCTGCCATAGCTGTCATAATGAGACATAGGCGACTTGCTGAGGGTGGTGACAATGCAGATGGTGCCAGACAACCCACAGTGAGGAGACGGAGAAGAGTGTACAGGCCCAGGGTCACCTACCACAGGTTACATGAGCTGGAGATAGTAGAGCGCTATAGAGTGGACAGAGACCTCCTGCAGCAAATAGTGGAGCTGTGCAGGCCACGCCTCACACACAGAACCAACAGAGGGAACCCATCCCAGTGGAAACCAAGGTATGTGTTGGCCTAAGAATACTAGCAACAGGTACCTTCCAGAGACCAACTGGTGATATGATGGGGATATCACAGGCATCAGCCTCCAGGGTACTGCACCAGTTCCTGGATGCCATGTCAGTACATGTTGGTGATCATGTATATTTCCCCAATGCCCGTGAGGTATTGGCCAGCAATATGCATCTCTTCCAGCAAATAGCGGAATACCCTGAGGTAGTGGGTGCAATAGACTGCACTCACATATGCATCAAAGCACCAGCCGGTGAGTGGGGTAGGGCATACATCAACCACAAGGGCTTCCCCTCCATCAACTGCCAGGTCATGTGTGATGCACAGGGCATAATAATGAATGTGTGTGCTGGCTGTCCTGGGAGCTACCATGATTCCCACATCTGGCATTTGACGCAGCTGTACCAGACATTTGCCAATGGGGACATCCCGCATGGACACCTAGTGGGGGATGCAGGTTATGCACTGGAGCCGTGGCTGATGACACCCATCAGAAACGCACACACACCTGAACAGGAACACCATAATGAGGCACATGCACAAACACGTAATGTAATAGAGCATGTGTTTGGGCTGCTCAAGTCACGGTTCCGGTGTCTGGACACATCTGGTGGAGCCTTGCAGTACACACCAACTACATGTACCCAAATTGTCATGGTATGTGCTATGCTACATAATATGATCTTGCGAAAACAGCTGCAGCAGGACCAGCATAGGGCAGGGCCAAACAGCCGCCACCATTGCCAAGGCCATCACAGGCAGGCGTGACTCGGAGGAGGAACAACCTGAGCCTGCCCCAGTAGGCAGAAGGAGGCGTGCCCAGTATGCCCTGGCCTTGGCAAAGAGGCAACATAGCACATACACTGGCTCAGTAGGAACCCTGGGAATGATACCCTCTCTGACTCACTCATATAGTAACAGGGATGCCTAACATGACACAACCTGCTCTCAAACATGTACAGGGAAGTGTAATATGCATCCGACAGAGGCAGCCCTGCAGCACCACCTGAGGCATGAATGCTATGTGTTAAGTAATGTAACACCATGTACTATATGCACACCTGAGGACCCTGACTAACATCCTACCCTCACCAAGCATCATGCCACAACATGACAATGAGATGATCAAGTGCAATAATTGACGAAGTATCGCAGTTAGTCAAAGGGATCCAATGTGTGCCAGTCTGGGATGACATGCTGAGCATGACATGATGCACCACCTGCTAGGACTGGCGTGCACCTATCAGTGCAGGCCATATGGATACTGGCAAAGGCTGTTGTTACCCACAGTGTGCCCTGAATAGGTAAGGCTCAAAACACAAACCTATCTCCATAGGTATCAGAAGGGATAAGAATAAGATAAGGGATAAGTCGAAACAGCAAGATGCATGCAGTCTAAACTCACCCAGTATGGAGAATGGTGATATCTGCGCTGTAACAGAAAACTGAGCCAAGGCTCACAACAGCACCCTAACACTACCAGGTTACACCTCATACTGTGCTGTACAGCCTCAAAACATGGAACAAGCTACAAAGGAGGGTGACTAGCAAGAACTGTCAAGGATAACCACACCCCATGTTGGTACCACAACAAAAGCAGCATGGACTAGCCATGGTCAAGTAACAGTGGCTAAAACTGCCCCCCAGTTTATAGCCTGCTACAGACTACTGTCCCAACACCAGGAACTGCACCTGGCCTATGCTGGAATACATGAATATATCAAGTCCTCCAAACCACATTATATTGGGTGACTGAAAATACCCAGACATAGACTGGGAGCATTATACTATCTCCAGCAGTGTAGGACAAAAGTTCATAGAATCCATAAACCAAAAGGCCCAGGAACAACGTACCACTCCCACAAGAAGGGTAAGCATACTGGATGTGATAATCAGCAACATGGGTACTGGATGGCAAGATGAGAAGTGTATTGCTCACTGGTAAAACCAGACCATAGAGTAATCACACTGGATATACAAATCCTGACCACAGTCCCTGGCCAGAAAACCACAGTGGAAAACATGTGTAAAGCAATATTTGCACTCCTCCAAACTGATGTGGAATCCATTAAAGGTCCTGTGCAGGTGCAAAATATGGGCCACACCTCAGAACCTGTAATACAGCCATTCCATGAACACTGCCAGGAATGCTTGGATTATGCAATCCTAAATTAAAACAAGACACAATGCCATACACAGGCATCTGGCATGGTGGACACCAGCCATAACCAAACCATGCAAGAGAATGAGGAAGCTACTACATGATAGAGCAAACATAAACAATGAAGTAATCACTGATCAGTAGTATGGCAATAAAATATGTCCACACATACAATCCACTAAGGCCAGCCACAACAAGTTGAATCTGTGAATCCTGAGGCAATGTTACACCTGCCTCAAGTACACAGACAACCCCCAACTCCACCCAAGAAATACAAATATATGTGAGAGATGCAACCATCTATCCAAACTGGAGGCTGAGCTCCCTCAACTCAGTACTCCCAAAACTAGTCAGGAGGAGAAGGTAACCACAAACACCACAAACACAGTCCCACATAGACCTATCACAACTGCAAACCAAAGACATAAACACAGAAAAGCATTCCCGGAGGCACAAATTACAAACACAGCACACCAACAGAGGCCTCTAAAGCAGACACCCAATCAAACAACCTCCAAACATAGCACATGCAACACATAGTACACAAAGCTGGTGTGCCAAACAGTCACAGGCCAGAAGGAGAAACAACATGTCTGATACAGTTGTAATAGGTGACTCCATAGTCAGACACACTGCTGTCCCGCACACCAGACTGAACAAGGGAAAGGGTACAGTAAGCTGCCTGTAGGCTGCCACAATACGCCACATAACAGAAGTATGCAGGTCACTCCAAAGCAAGTAGAAATATGATGCAGTCATAGTCCATGCTGGTGTGAATGACCTGAGATGTACCTCCCTAGACTACATGAAAAGAGACATAGATGAGCTCTCTGATTATGTAGTCCAGGCGGTATGACACTCACCGTTTGCAGCATCCTACCCTTACCAAGAATAATGCCACAGTACAAACACGGAATGATCAGTCATAGCAAGTGGCACACTTACTGGTGTCATTCCAAGGGGATCCAATGTCTGTCTGCTTGGGATGTCATGCTTGACAAGCCATGCAGCTGTTCTTGGGATGGCTTGCACCTGTTACCCCTGGGCATCTGAATATTGGATAAGGCCTTTGCCACCTCCATAGAGCCTTTTGTAGGCAAGGCTGAAAAGACTGACCCACCACCCTAGAAAACATAAGTGGAAAGAAACATAAGGGTAATGCTGACCAATGCCAGATGTGTAAACCCCAATATGCATGCTCCCAAGGCCATCACCAGTATGGAGAACATCGATGTCTGTGCAGTGACAGAAACCTGCTGCAAGCCTCCTGACAGCACACCAGCACTACCAGGTTATACCACGTATCATGTGTCATGGCCCCAAAACCTGGAACAAAACATAAAAGGAGGGTGAGTATCCATATTCAGCACAGACACCCATACGTCCAGGTAACTGACAATGCACAAGGCATTGGAGTCCACCCATGTGCAACTAACTGTAGGCAAGACTGCTGTACAGTCTGTAGCATGCTACAGACCACACTCTCACACAGGAACCCCACCCAGCCATCCTGAAGACACTGGACAGTATGAATGTCCCACCAAATACCAAACAAGGTACCACAAATTACCACATAGGTGGTAAACCATTATGTATGGAAGGAGTAACCAGGGACCTAGGGACACAAGTGGACAGTAACCTGTTATGTGACACCCACATTGCCAATGTGGCTAGGAAGACTGTCTACATTTGACACCGTATCAGGAAAGGATTCACATCTACGTCAACAGAGGTCATTGTGCCCCTATACTGTTCTCTAATCACACCCATAATCTAGTACAATGCCTCATATGGGATGTACCTTACCTGACACCTGCAGCAGTTAGAAAGACCTCAAAGGTACCTCACCAAGAGGATAAAGGGTCTCAAATATATGTCATATGCTGCCTGGCTGTAGACACCCCAGCTGAATGCAGTCACATACTGCCTACACAGAGGCATTGCATGCCTGTTGTAGAAGGCCATGCCCAACACAGGAGTAATGGACATGCTCCACCCCAGAAAACTCAAATCCATCGGGCTGTGAGAGTGATAGATGTCAACCTCAACAAATAATGAAATAGGATGTGCTGGTGGGACAGATACATAATCCAGAGGCTCCCCACACCCTGGACCAGAATCCCACTCCATGTTAGGCAGAGCACCTCACTGACACTCTTCAACAGGAATCTTGCCAAGTGGATGGATGATTGTAGAGTTACACTGGGGTCTGCACTGTGTCATGTCCAGACAGAGGCACAGCAAAGGAAATCATAAATGGCCATAATATTCAGATAGCAAGGGGTGGCAAAAGCCACACACACTCTGGCTAGGCTAACAAATGCCCTAGGGTGGATAGCCTAGTATGAACCTATGAACCTATGAAGATACAAATTGTACAGGACACTAAGGATAATCCCAAGACTTTCACAACTGATGGTAGGAACCATGTTGGGAATTCACAGATATGCTCTGAATCACACAAATATCACAAACACACACACATATTGCCAACATACATCCTGACAGGTGCAGTGCAAAACCCCAGAATGCAGAATATCTATCCCAGCAGACTGCTGGCCCCCTGACATTGCAGATGCTGAGGTAACAGCCAACATCTACAAAGCAAAACACACAGCAGCAATGGTATGAGATGGTGTCCTGGGCTTAGTGCAACATGGACTCCAAGATGAATGGAATGCCAAACCACACTACTGCTCAGTGTCAGCCTTACCACAGAATATGTACCCAAAGAGCAGTGTACAACAACAGTGGTCCTTCTCAACAAAGGTGTTGCCTGAATGGATACTGAAAACTACTACCCCAGAATCCTGAGAAGCTCGGTCTGCACAGCTATGGAAAGGATCAGCATGTACCACAGACATAAAGATATTGTGGACCTACTGACACTGGACCCTACCCAGTGTGGCTTTCTTAAGTGCAGATCCTGCCCCTAAACATGTTTGACTCAATGGAAACAGTCATTAAGGTCATTGATGAGGGCAATGTGGTCCACACAGCGTAGCTGGACCTTGCAAAGGCTTCTATACAATACCCTACGTGTTCATTATAGATAAGCTCACCAGCTTAAATATAAACCCCTATGTCAGTAGAGGGTTGCAAACCAGACCAAGGACAGAACAGACATGGTCAGACATGCTGCAGCCATGTCAGACTACAAACCAGATATAACTGGCATCCCACAAGGCTTGGTCCTGGGATCTCCCTCGTCTGGTATATATGTCCCATAGGTACAGGCAAACATGGAAGGACTGTGTCCGAACATGTTTGCAGAGGACTACAAACTGCTCACCACATATGATCCACCAGCTGACACATGCATCCCACAAAAGGCCACATAGAAACAGACAACTGGTGCCATAGCCATGTCAGCAAGCTAATTGCAGAAACATGTATAGTCAACCCCTTTTGATATACAGTAAGTGCCCACCAATTACCACATAGGTGTTAACTCATTATGTAGTTAACATGTAATGAGAGACCTGGGGACACAAGGTGATAGATATCCTGCATTGGACAAACATGTGCTGTAGTGTTTACAGAAACATACCATATACCCACCTAATCATGAAGGTTGTCAGATCTAGATAAGGGGAAGTCATTGTGGCTCTGCAGTCATCCTTCATCAGCGGTACAATTGACTACAATAGCCCCTGTGGGATGTACCTCAGCAGACATCTCCATCAACCGTAAAGTCCCCAACAGTACCTCACCAGGAGTATCAAAGAGCTTGCACAGATGCCATGTGTTGCCTGTGTTGCTGGTATCAATAAACATGCTGCACCTTGTACAATCTGAATGGCAGTGAGCTATGCACATGAGAGACCTGAACCCCAGCACTGACTTACATAGGACAAGCTGTACTGCATGATCCATAACACAGAAGCCACCCCACCCATGAGTGAACCCCCAGTACAGGCTACCCATAGAGTCACTTATCAATCTTCCTCAATAGGAATCTTGATGAGTGGATGGGAGATGGTAGCTTTATCCTGGGTATCACTGTCATGTCACAGGTAGACAGAGGCACAGTATACTAACCATGACATATGTCATGGCAAACTCCACTTACAATGTGTGTTGAAGGACAAACACACTCTCCAACTAGCATTAGACATGGACTAGGGCACATCGCTAGTGTTTGCAAATGTACACCTATGTTGTGGAATACACTACCAATGTTGGACAAGCCTGGTTTAAGTAGTTCATATTTGAACAGAATGCAACATGGTCAGATGTACACAACTGGCCCCTAACCAGGCTGTTGTGCTCACTATCGAAATGTAAAGCAGTGATAGCACTAAAGCCCAGGATACTGTCCACCACAGTCAAAGTACTACCAGTACACTATACAGTACTACAGTGTTAGGTCAGTGTGAAAGGATGTTGACAACTGTATGCAAAGTATCCCATGCAAACACTGCAGGCACAGTATAATCCTGTTGTGTTCACACACAAAGCAGTTGTACAGTAACTACACAACATGACACACAACACACAACCATAAGCGGGTGATATTTGTTGAAGTTCACACTCATCCACAAATGTGGTGGGCTGCAGAGTCCAACATATGGAATGCTCACACTGGGCATGCTCACACACTTTGATAAATGAGACATATGTCAGACAACATGCCATGGGAAGGCTGAACTGGGCATGCTCACACACTTAGGCCAAATCCCAGTTTAGCAGTTGGACACACATATCTGGTATTTTTATGTGTTATTCCAGGAACCAACCACATTACAGCAGTCTGCCCAGTGCACATAGTTAAATGACTACAGAGACATACGTGATATAGTGGATCCCTCCCATATGCAAACATCTTCCACAGATGCACAAGTTGTTCATACAAACAGGGAATGCTATGGCAATAAAGATGTGCAAACAGTCTACCAGCAACAAATAATGTGCATTTGACAATTAAACATATGGGTGTAGAGGTCAACACTAGGCTGTTTGCCCTAGGGAATGACAGCTAAGTCAGAGTGTGCTTGGTGTCTGCCTCCCCACAGGATATACATTCCCCTTTCTAAACACTGATGATGTCAGCACCCTATAAGTACAGCAGGAGAAAAGAAACTTCCCAGTAATGCAAATAGCGCGCTCTGCTAATATGTCCGTCACAAGTGTCATAACATAGTTAGGTAGGGGTTTAAATCCTCCAAATGCTCAGTGTGAGTGAGTGGGGTTGGTGTGTGTGTGTCTGTGGGAGAGAAATGTCCCTTTTGGCAACTAGGAAAACACACTACAGGATGCACATTCCCCTTTCTAAACACCGATGATGTCAGCACTCTATAAGTATAGCAGGAGAAGGGAAACTTCCCACTAATGCGAATAGCGCGCTCTGCTAATGTGTCTGTCATAACATAGTTAGGTAGGGATTTGAATCCTGCAAATGCTCAGTGTGAGTGGGGTTGGTGTGTGTGGGAGAGAAATGTCCCTTTTGGCAACTGGGAAAACACACTACAGGATGCACATTCCCCTTTCTAAACACCGATGATGTCAGCACTCTATAAGTACAGCAGGAGAAAAGAAACCTTCCAGTAATGAGAATAGCGTGCTCTGCTAATGTGTCCATCTCAAGTGTCATAACATAGTTAAGTAGGGGTTTGAATCCTGCGAATGGCAAGTGTGTGTGTTTGTCTGCGGGGGGTTAGTGTGTGAGGGAAGTGTCCCTTTTGGCAACTAGGAGAACAGACTACAGGATGCACATTCCCCTTTCTAAACACTGATGATGTCAGCACTCTATAAGTACAGCAGGAGAAGAAAAACACAGTAATGCGAATAGCGTGCTCCGCTAATGTGTCTGTCTCAAGTATCATAACATAGTTAGGTAGAGGTTTGAATCCTGCAAATGGCAAGTGTGTGTGCTTGTCTAAGGGGGATTAATGTGTGTGTGAGGGAAATGTCCCTTTTGGCAACTAGGTGAACAGACTACAGGATGCACATTTCCCTTTCTAAACACTGATGATGTCAGCACCCTATAAGTACAGCAAGAGAAGGAAAACCTCCCAGTAATGTGAATAGCACACTCTGCTAATGTGTTCATCTTGAGTGTCATAACATAGTCAGATAGGGGTTTGAATCCTGCAAATGGCAAGTGTGTGTTTTTGGCTGAGGGGGGTTAGTGTGTGTGAGGACAATGTCCCTTTTGGCAACTAGGTGAACAGACTACAGGATGCACATTTCCCTTTCTAAACACTGATGATGTCAGCACCCTATAAGTACAGCAAGAGAAGGAAAACCTCCCAGTAATGTGAATAGCACACTCTACTAATGTGTCTGTCTTGACTGTCATAACATAGTCAGATAGGGGTTTGAATCCTGCAAATGGCAAGTGTGTGCTTTTGGCTGAGGGGGGTTAGTGTGTGTGAGGACAATGTCCCTTTTGGCAACTAGGTGAACAGACTACAGGATGCACATTTCCCTTTCTAAACACTGATGATGTCAGCACCCTATAAGTACAGCAAGAGAAGGAAACCTCCCAGTAATGCGAATAGCACACTCTGCTAATGTGTCCGTCTCAAGTGTCATAACATAGTCAGATAGGGATTTGCATCTGGCAAGTGTGTGTTTTTGGCTGAGGGGGGTTAGTGTGTGTGAGGACAATGTCCCTTTTGGCAACTAGGTGAACAGACTACAGGATGCACATTTCCCTTTCTAAACACTGATGATGTCAGCACCCTATAAGTACAGCAAGAGAAGGAAAACCTCCCAGTAATGTGAATAGCGTGCTCTGCTAATGCGTCCGTCTCAAGTGTCATAATATAGTTAGGTAGGGGTTTGAATCCTGCAAGTGTGTGTGTTTCTCTGAGGGGGGTTAGTGTGTGTGAGGAAAATGTCCCTTTTGGCAACTAGGAGAACAGACTACAGGATGCACATTTCCCTTTCTAAACACTGATGATGTCAGCACCCTATAAGTACAGCAAGAGAAGGGAAACCTCCCAGAAATGTGAATAGCACACTCTCCTAATGTGCCCATCTCGAGTGTCATAACATAGTCAGATAGGGGTTTGAATTCTGCAAATGGCAAGTGTGTGTTTTTGGCTGAGGGGGGTTAGTGTGTGTGAGGACAATGTCCCTTTTGGCAACTAGGTGAACAGACTACAGGATGCACATTTCCCTTTCTAAACACTGATGATGTCAGCACCCTATAAGTACAGCAAGAGAAGGAAAACCTCCCAGTAATGTGAATAGCGCACTCTGCTAATGTGTCTGTCTTGAGTGTCATAACATAGTCAGATAGGGGTTTGAATCCTGCAAATGGCAAGTGTGTGTGTTTGCCTGAGGGGGGTTAGTGTGTGTGAGGACAATGTCCCTTTTGGCAACTAGGTGAACAGACTACAGGATGCACATTTCCCTTTCTAAACACTGATGATGTCAGCACCCTATAAGTACAGCAAGAGAAAGAAAACCTCCTACTAATGCAAATAGCATACTCTGCTAATGTGTCCGTCTTAAGTGTCATAACATAGTCAGATAGGGGTTTGAATCCTGCAACTGGCAAGTGTGTGTTTTTGGCTGAGGGGGGTTAGTGTGTGTGAGGACAATGTCCCTTTTGGCAACTAGGTGAACAGACTACAGGATGCACATTTCCCTTTCTAAACACTGATGATGTCAGCACCCTATAAGTACAGCAAGAGAAGAAAACCTCCCAGTAATGCGAATAGCGTGCTCTGCTAATGTGTCCGTCTCAAGTGTCATAACATAGTTAGGTAGGGGTTTGAATCCTGCAAATGGCAAGTGTGTGTGTTTGGCTGAGGGGGGTGTGTGTGTGAGGGAAATGTCCCTTTTGGCAACTAGGAGAACAGACTACAGGATGCACATTTCCCTTTCTAAACACTGATGATGTCAGCACCCTATAAGTACAGCAAGAGAAGAAAACCCTCCCAGTAATGCGAATAACGCACTCTGCTAATGCGTCTGTCTCAAGTGTCATAATATAGTTAGGTAGGGATTTGAATCCTACAAGTGTGTGTGTTTGTCTGAGGGTGGTTAGTGTGTGTGCAATTGTGTGTGAGGGAAATGTCCCTTTTGGCAACTAGGAGAACAGACTACAGGATGCACATTTCCCTTTCTAAACACTGATGATGTCAGCACCCTATAAGTATAGCAAGAGAAAACAAACCTCCCAGTAATGTGAATAGCACACTCTGCTAATGTGTCTGTCTCGAGTGTCATAACATAGTCAGATAGGGGTTTGAATCCTGCAATTGGCAAGTGTAAGCTTTTGGCTGAGGGGGGTTAGTGTGTGTGAGGACAATGTCCCTTTTGGCAACTAGGTGAACAGACTACAGGATGCACATTCCCCTTTCTAAACACTGTTCAGCTGAAGGCCATGGCTCTGGCACAAGTTGTCTGTTTCTATGATGCCCCTTTGGAAGATGCTTGTGTCGGCTGGAGAGTCGATTATGGTGGCCAGTTCACAGTCATCTGCATATTTGGTCAGCCACAGTCCGTCTGTGTTGGCCTGTACCTCCAATAAATATATACCAAACAAGAGGTCCCAGGACTGAGCCTTGTGGGACACAACTTGTAACTGGTTTGGAGTCTGGCATGGCTCCAGCAATTCTAACCATGTGGGTTCTGTCCTTGAGCCACTGTGCAATCCATCTAGTGACATAGGGGCTTATATTTAAGCTGGTGAGCTTCTCTAGAATGCCCAAGTGGGGTATTGTTGTGAAGGCTTTTGCAAGGTCCAGGTAGGCTGTGTGAACCACCTTCCCCTCGTCAATGGCCTTGGTGACTGTTTCAAAGAAATCAACCAGGTTAAACCTGGTAGTGCTGGTGTGCTCTCAGTAGCCCTGAACCAGGCATCTGTTACTGCACAGATATCGATGTTCTCCATGCCAAGGAGTGTTTTGGGTGCATGCATCTGGAGGTTTAGACTTCTGGCGTTGGGTAGCATTACTCTTAGTTTCTTATCCCTTGTGATACCTATGAAGGTGGGTTTGTCATTTGAGCCTTGCCTAACATAGGCACTATGGGGGTAGCAAGAGCCTTTGCCAATATCTGAAAGCCCAGGGGTGACAGGTGCAGGCCGTCCCTAGCGAAGCAGGTAGTTCAACAGAAGATGAATATGTGAAGGTGTAGTGCCTGTGATTAGTTAGCAGTAGCATATATGACTGCTCACGTGGACACATGCCAGGTAAGTCATATGCACTGTGTCACAGGCAATGTACATGTGAACAGGACAAACAGTGACATCCTGTCAAGTGGGACATGGACATACATATAGTAAGCTATGCAGATGGCACTAGGAGTCCACAGAAGCTCTATAACTATGCATTGCAGGTGTGATCAGTATTCCAGGGTAATTGCAAGCAAACATGCATGCAAACAAAGCTACAGTAAACAGGGCTGCATGTAGTCCATTGTACAACAAACAAGCTGTACCAGTTCCAGTAGGTAACACTGCAAATATGCAGGCACTATGCACATGTACATGGAAATACACGGGTCAGATGGCTAGGGTCCAGTCTCAGTGCACACAAGTGTACAGACCATGTACTGTCAGGATGTACAATAACTGGATGGAAACCCATGTGCTCATACCTGCAGTAATACACATGTCAAATAACAGACACTGAGCCTTCACTCAGTGGTTCCATACTTAGTAGGATGTATGCTACCTGGCCTGCCACCACAGTATCCCTGACATATATGGGGACTCTCCCTCCTGTGACAGTTAGTTATGTGTGTTGGGGCTGTCTAGCATGGTATGAGATGTGAGCATGCAGTGCTAGGGTGCTCCTGTGTGTCCTGTACCAGTCGTGTAGTACTGCACACATATCAACATCCTCAAACATCTGCATTGCAGAGTCCAGTGTGGGCAACATGCCACTTGCAATTTACTTGTCCATCATTGTGTATTACTACATTCATTACCTTATCCCCTGTGCTACCTATGTATGTAGCCTTCTGTTGACATCATTACCACCAGTATGCCAACATGTGCAGATGATACACTATGGTACTTACCATGGGTGTAGACAACAGGACATGACAATCACACACTTACTGCATCAGGCATGCTGTGATATACCCACAATTAATTCAGCACACAGTACTGTTAACAACATGATACTATTACTACACATCTATGTGGTCACCCTGTGCATCAGCAACATGTTAACCTGTACCTGCACAGTTGTTACAGATTGCAGGAGGTGGCACAGTTTCATCATATGCACAGGGTGTGAACTTGGTATGCCTGAGTCAGCCACCGATACCACCAATTGACATGTATGTGTATGTGTGTTGGTGAGGGACAGCAGTAGAAGGTGGGGCAATGTTGATGCAGTGTGTGCGTGTATGTGGTAGCCCTAGGTGTTGTCAATTCGCATGTGTGTATGGATGCACACAGTTCCACCTCATGGCTGCCATATACTGGTGTATGTGGACAGCCACAGACTGTACCTGCCAGGTCATACAGATCAGTGTCTCTGGCCACGGACATGGTACCTGTGGCTTGCAGGGGTGCTACGGACCGTATCCGGTACCAACCCAGACTGGGTACTGTCATCAGAAGCAGGTGTTCGTTGACTGGACACAGATCCCTGTCGGGCCTGGCCAGAGCCACGTGCACGTGGTCTCCTGGGGCGGTCTGATGACAGCACAGACCCAGCATTGCTGGGGCTGCTGCTGGCACTACGGGGGTGGCCGCGGCCCTGCTGTCATCCGCGATGACTGCCAGCTGCTGCTGTTGCTGGCATACGGCCACGTCGACGCCTCAACCGCCCACCATCGCCCTGGCTCATGGACATGTAGTTGTGGAACCAGTCTAATATGTCCCCACAACGTCTGTCTATGACATCGGTGAAATCAAGGATGGCAGCCGCAATGTCACGCATACTGTCAGTCATGGCTGTGTGACATGCTGTCAGCTCCCTCAGACCCTGTCTGGTGTACCGTTCCATACGTGACTGTGCCTGCATGACAGCCCGAAACATAGCTGAGGTTGTAAGACCTCTGTGGGCATGTCTGACAGGGGCAGTACGCCCACGGATGCTCCCACGAGAACCCTGGACATCTGTCTGTGTGGTACCATCTCTGGGCCATGCCCATGGCTGCTGTGTGGGGAGGCATGTGCCACAGATACCACATGACCCTGGTCAATGCCCACTGTATGCTGTCCATCACCTAGGGACATTGGTGACAAAGGGTGTATTGGCAGGATAACTGTGCGCATTGATGGGGTCGACAGCTGTGTACTGTCAATCGGCTGACCAATGGCGGACCCTGGCATACTTTCCTGTGCCATTACACAGATGTCATCATTATCAGTACCCATGGCACCTGATTCAGGTTCCCTGCTACATGACACCAGAGCAGCAACAGAACCTGTGGGAGGGAAACAGGAAACACAGTTTACAATGTCTACACATTACCAGTGATGCACACATGCACACATGCACAGGTGCACACATGCACACGTGCACACATGCACAGGTGCACACATGCACACATGCACAGGTGCACACATGCACAGGTGCACACATGCACAGGTGCACACATGCACACATGCACAGGTGCACACATGCACACATGCACACAGTTTCACACAATTGTACATTACTCAGTATGCGTGATATCAACACACAGACACAGACACACCTACATGCATACAAAGAGCACTACTAAGTGAGCCAAATAGTACTATTACTATCAACACTATTACAGGAATTGTTAATACACACTCACCAGCATGGATAGGCTGCATTGCTGTTATACCAGAGGGTCCTGCAGATGTGAAGAAACTAATGTCAGTGGGCACAACTGTGCCATTGTTACTGAGTATGATACAGGTCAGTAGTACAACAGTAGCCTTTCACAGGTCAGCTGCTAATATTGAGGATATCACACTTGCACATTAAATACTATGGTGACAGCTACAAACCAAGGACACACCTCACACATGCATTAACTACCAGTGTACACAACAGTCAACTATACATATGGCATATTACCTGCACGTTCACTGTCTTGCTGCTGCATGGCTCCAGCCTCCATCATAATGCATGTCTGCTGCTGTTGTTGTTGCTGGCGGACTGGAGCCACTACACTCATGAGTAGTCCCTCCAGTCTGGTGAGTGGGGATGTGTAGCCACCCACCACCTGTGGCGACCTGTTGCCTGTGGATATCTGGCCTTGCGCTGATGGACATGTCTGATTAAATCACTGCAGTGATGTCGTACCTGCTCATATGTCCTATTATGCATGCCTATGTCATTTACCCGACGGACAAGGTCTTGCCACAGTGCAGCCCTCTCCTGCTGATTCTGGCTGGTGCGGAAAAGAGTATTGCATAATCCGCACCAGGCTCTGGTGTATCTCCTCATCCTCAGCTGTGGAGTAGGTGGGATTCATGGATGGGCCATGTACCTGAGAAAGAAAATAGCCTGGTATCAGCAATATATGTCAGCAGAATTTGGCACACATACTACACATGCTACTCGACTGTTATGATACAACATATCTCACATGTGTAGCATCTGTCTGTCTATTGGTGGATACACATGTAGATGGCCAGGTATCAGTGCTCAGCCAGCAACTGTGCAACAGTACCTGGCACACTCCATATGACATACTACCAAACCCCAGCAGTCAGAACACTGATTCAGGTCAAGAGCACCTCCTCACTCTGGGGGTTTGTATCTAGGTACTGTATGGCCTACATCATCAACTACTGTGAGCTGACCACACACTGATTGCCCTGGATATACATATCCCACCTCCACCACCAGCACAAACGACTATAGTGCATAACATTACAGATACAAACTTTACACTTTGTAACAGTGACATGGTATCCTTTCAGCCCACTGGGCCAGTGGCAGATACAACCCACAATGCTGACCCCTACACAATTGCTTTCTACAGACATCTCCGAGAATGCATGGATCATGCAATCCCATATATGACCAAGACACTCTCCACAAAGGGACAGCATCCTGTCTGGTGGACCCCAGCCATAGACAGATTGTATTACAGAAGATGGAAGCTACTGCAAGACACAGCATAATTCCATAAAGGGAGGGCATGTCTGAGCAGCACTAGTAAGGATCTATTTTCCATCATACAAAATCCATGGGCAACTTTGAGGGAAATCAAGAGGGACACTACAGATAACCAGAAGGCCTTCTTCAGTTATGTTAGCAACCTGGTCAGGATCCATCCTCTATGCCCATAGTTAGTACACAACAACAAATATTTCACTGACACCACAGATATCGACAACATTGTGGCAGACAGGTTCAGTGCAGGTGTCACCCCGCCCTCTCCCCCAAAATAAGACATAGTTATCCCAGCTGACTGTAACCTCCCTGTCATCACAGATGTCCAGGTGAGAGCCACCCTCAGGACAGCAGAATACACAACATGAATGGGACCTGATGGTATCCCCAGTTGCATGCTACATAAACTCTGACAGGATCTATACACACATATAGAAGTGCTATGTAACACTAGCCTGACTACAGGATATGTACCTGTACACTGGTGCACAGCAGCAGTGGTTCCACTCCACGAAGGAGGCACCTCAACATACCAATACAATACAACACAATACATTACATTACAATACAATACTATACAATATGCTATTGCCCCTGGGACTACAGCAGCGTACTGTTCTGCTACCCTGACCATTGTGACACATGTGGTGTGATGGTACCTGCTGCTGTCACACAGTTACACAGGGTGACTCATGTGGCATATTACCTATCTGACTAACATTCAGCAGGGGTATGTGTGACATGTACTCATGGGGAGTCTTGCTTCTTAACACTGTGTGGTTTATTGCAGGGTATGTCTTATCTGTGGGTAGGAACTCTTACCTCCACATGTACACTCTATTGCAGTGGCATGGACGACACACAGCAGACATTTAGGTTGTGGATGGTGTGAGGTGTTACTATGGTTGTTGGACATCTGTCATGGGTGTGACTTACATATGTAAATCTGGGAGTGGTAACCTCTATGTGGGTAGCATATGTGTACTCTGTGGTGTTGTCAGTCACTGTGCATTGGTAATGTGTTTGAGTGCATTGTGACAGTGTTGTACATGTCACTGTGTCCTTCTCCATATCTGTAGCTGTCATGTGAGGTCCATACCATGGCATCCATTATGTGGTGTGGAGGTACACTGACCTACATGTCCATAGCTGACACACCATGTCCGCTGACACATACCATGTGCAGGTATTCCAGGGATAGTGTGCCACTGTGAATATCATTGGGGCCACTATTGTACACATTTATGACCCTGTTCACCCCTGACACATGCAGTGGTGGGCAGCCAATCACATATCTGGTGGTTACTGGTGTAGGTGATCTGGAATGTGGTATGGTACTCGGTTTTGACACTGGTGTTCACTCCATGCCTTTGTCACCAGGCACCTGTTGCAATACATCTGTACACATGTGCCTCACTCAGAATTTATATACATCTCTCTCTCTCTCTCTCTCTATATATATATATATATATATACATATATATACATATATATATATATATATATTTATATATATATATATATATATATATATATATATATATATATATATATATGTCCTGTATACATATACACATATATATATTGATGTACATATATTGCTATAGATGTGGAGGGGGGCACAGAGGGGTGTGAGTGACAGAGGGGGTGGGACAGGCTGTGTTGCAGGTCGTCATATACAGTCATACCTGTAGATAGTCAGATCAGTCTGTCTATGTATATGTATCTACATATATCTATATCTGTATGTGTGCATTACATAGATATGTTTGTACAATATTCTATCTACATCTGTCTATGTATTCCTACATCTCTCTCTCTATGTATGTATCCATATATGCATATCATTATATATATATATATATATATATATATATATATATATATATATATATATATACACATACATATGTTGACATACATACGTATCCATATGTTAGACAGGTATATCAACATATTTGTCTACCATACTGTATACACACACTAACATACTGCTAAACATACATAACTGTGAAACCTACTTTGTACATGGCACTACAACCTACAATCAACCAACATTGATATGTGCACATAGATGCTCTCACATACAAATGTATCTACAGCCTTCACTGATAGCTGCTGTATGTCCCCTGCCCTTTACACATCTTCATATACATATGGATACAGACCAATGACACATATGGAGGGTTCACAGTATGTAGACCTTTATAGTATTACATTACATTACCTGTGTTTGTCACAGCTGCTTGTGTTGCTGTCTGTCCTGCTGCTCCACTTCCCAGTTGTCAGCTTTCAGGTAGCTGTTGCTGAACAATTTGTTTGTGTCTGCTTAATTGCAGTTTTCTCTGTCTCTGTCTCTGTCTCTCTCTCTCTCTCTCTGTCTGTCTCTCACGTCCTTCTCATGGTGCAATGAAAGTATTGCATGTGTGGACTGGGAGTACAGCATACTTTTGTAGGTATCTGCATATGCCCATGTGATGGCCTCTGCACCAATTGTTAGCCAGCATTTGCTAATTGCATGCAGCCAGTTGTGTACTGATTGCAGTTCTCACTGTGATTTCAGAACAGTGCTATAAAAGGTATGTGAGATAGGCGTAGCCCTTTCAGATTTTAAGGGCAGGGACCATGCTGTTATGCTGTGGACAATGTTCTGTGAGTGTAAAGGTTGGTATCTCTCTCATATTTCCAGGTGTGTTGTAGATTAACATTCCTCCATTCATTTCTCCAGTTTCCTGTACTAACTGTGTATGTACACCGACACCTACAACTACTACTACTGTTAATGTGTGTGTGTGTGTGTGTGCTTTCCTTTCACTTTTGCTTGCACTTTGTTGCTAAGGCTTCAATAGTTGCCCTTTACAGTCACTACTTGTATGCCTGCTAGGTGTCTTGACTGTAGTGTGCTGCTGTAGCTTTCCTATTTTCCATGTACATTCACACCTTGGAATGCTTGCTATATCTGCTAGGGTGTTACAGCATGCAGTGTGGTCTGGCCATGGTGTGGGCCTTGACATCTATTAGGGTATTTGAGTATGCTGCTGAGCAGGCCCCAGAGACTTTCAGGTTCATCTGTTATGTGCCTCATGGAATGGTACATATCAGTGGGGTACACCCATTAAAATGTCTGGTATGCTGCAGTTGTGACTGTGGGTTAGCATGAGCATATGTATTACTACACTTTTTCTGCCATGCAAGTGATGAATACTTTCAGGACTCCATAGTTACCATTGCATGTGTTACACCTTTCTGCCTACTGTTTGTACATTTCACATGGGGTCTGTGGGGCATCCCTGTAAGTCATTCACTGTTGCTATGTTTAGGCTCTTAACTATTCAAATATGGTGGTGTCAGACCCGTCATGTGTACAGATATTTGCAGGTTGTCCACATTTCTGCCTCATATTTTGGTCAATATCTAATGCACACCTTTTTCTAGCAAGTCACTCTGGGCTCAAGTCAGAATATGGTGACAAACATTCAAGTTTCAGACTGCATACCCTTCCAAACATCCCACAAAGTGCAGACCCTGTTACTCTCTGAACTGTCTGCGTTTGTTGTAACATTATTTGTAATGTGTCCCTGGTTTTGGGCCTTTGCTCAACATATTTTATTACTTGGTCCAGATGTGTTCCTGTAAGAGGTTGTGGGGTATGGGCAGTGCTTATCCTGCTGTGAGTATGTGTGTGGCTTGCAAGGTGCTATAGTGACATTATTACCTACTAGCTTCCAACTAGCATGGCTGTTTCTGTTCACACACTACTATTATGGAAATCCACTAGTTTTGATAGTAATTCTAAATGGCATACTTTGTGTACTACACATCTATATTCCCTTTACATTCATTCCTACTATTACATGATATATTTATTTTAGCACAATGTTCTTGTATAAGAGTCATGGCTTAGTGGTAAGTCATGCAGACTACTGTTTCCAAGGTCCTGGGTTCGGAACTCACAGTGGGATTTTATTTTGCTTTTGAACTGAGTACAGGACCTGTCAATCAAAGTGACTAAGGCACTTTTAAGCAGTTGTAACTGGGTTAGCGCTGGTTTGCGCAGAGCTCACGCATGTGCACTGGCGGTTAGCTCCACGCACACCCGCTTACAACCGCTTAAACGTGCTTACTCTTGTGCACACCTGCGCTATTTTCTTTGAAAGAAAAGAAAATGGGGAGACAGGAAAGTGGTGAAAAAGGGGTCACAAAGAGGGTAAGACAGTAGGGAAACAAGCTTGGGATGTGCAGGAGGGATGTAGGTAAGGCCCATAGCTGCCCATTTCTTCATCAGCAACAGCTGTGCATATGTATGTAATTTGATGTGACATTTGAAACCTTCCACCCCTGAGAGAGGTGTCAAGACAACAATAATACTTGTTGTACAGCCAATTGTAATTGATAGGTTCCATGTCCAGTAGACATGTGTGCGGAATGGGCAGCTATGTATGGGGCGTAATTTTTGTGGGTACAGAGTGCCCTTCTTCAGGTGAGAGTGGTATGTCAGGTGAAGGAAGTCGGTACAGCTGGGGAGGTAGGTTGGGTAGGTAAACAGACAAGACAAACAAGACGCATACAGGGGTGGTGTATGACACGTGTGGGGGGTTTACACAATTGACGGGGATGGAGGTTTGGATATCCAGAGCCCATGAGCCCACAGATGGCAACAGTGGAACTGATATCCCCACCCATAGGCAGTTGCCACTGTTCCTTCACTGCCCAGGACGGGGCTGTGCTGGGGGCTGTGTAGGCAGGGCAACAGGCATGCCCGTTAGTTGCACCCCCCCATGCCACGAGCTGGCGTAGGGGCTCGAGAACAGAGTCCTGAATCTCCCTACGCACCACAGTCCGGACGCTACGGAGGGTGAGTGGTGGTTCTCCTCCGGCCACACTTGCAGAGGGGGGGTGAGCCCCATCCCCTGCAGCGCTTCCACCTGCAGGTGGCACAGGGCCACCAGAGGAGGGTCCGGACTCGGCACTAGTGCCAGGTGCACTCGCCAGCTGAGGTGGGAGAGGTGGGTCCGCTGGAACCCGCCTTCCCTGTCGTACTATGTTTTGCATTATGTCATGACAGTTTGGGTTAGTGACATATAATACCATTCACAATTAGTTGTAACAGCATGCATTAGTATTCCCATTAACCAAACACCCAGATATTCACACCATTGAACAGCGTGCATAACACATGCATAATTTGAACAGAAATACACAGTCCAACAACATGCAGGGTTAATTGATGGCAACAGGCCATCAGGTGTGGATGTATGAACAGGACAGATGCATCAACAGACATGCAAATATATATGACCCAACAGGACAAACGTCCAGGGGTGTTAATTGTGATTGCACATACCATTTTCACGTGGAATGGGTTATATGTGGTTATAGGGTGGGGTGAAGAAAGTAATATTAACACCTTGAATAACAATACATATGCTGTACATTTCTAATAGCTACAGTTATATACACACTACTGTTCTAACTACAGTTTCCTATATGATAACTATTTCAACTTGGTGATAGGACTGTTACTGCAACATCAATATACATTTTCTGGTTCTTCATACACATTCATATCTAGCTTTGTTCAGCTACATCATCCTGCTACATTTGCTTTATATAGCTGTAGACAAGTGTGGATGTTTGGTATATCAGACAAACATCCTATCTGCATATTGCAGACTGAGAGCAACATATCCAGATTTTGGGATACACATTCCAGATGCAGCAACACTTTGAACAGATTTTGCTGTTTGGTTTTGAATCTCACATGCATTTCATTCTGTCTTGACTGCAGTATACTTTATTCAGGGGTTATTACTACTGTATTGCTGGATTCATGACACTTTCTCACACTCTCTCACTTGCTTTCATTTTACTATTCAAGATGGTACTTCTAGGCTTTATTGACATGTTTTACCAGTAGTTATTACAATCCTTTCCAGCAGTCTCACTTCTGTCATGTTTCAGTATTTCCACAGGGATATATTTCACACATGTGATTTCATCATCTTCTGCAGCTATACTTTTCAGCCTGCTGCAGGTTGTGTACTATTTTCTTACAGGCAGGGCATTTTTATTTCAGAATATATGTTGGACAGTTTCATGTTTAGGTTAAACTTACAGGCTGAAACACACTTTTGTAATCAAGCAATACTTGCATACACTTTCACACTGTTACTTGCAGATTCTATTCCTTACTGACTACACTGCACTCTTTTGCTGATTGTCATACTTTTATATTTGTTTACAGTTACTGGTAGTGGATTACTGGCCTGCCTGGTGGCGCAACCACACCAGCCTATCGCCATAGGCTCTGTGGTTCGCAGAACGGACACCTGCAGCTGTAATATAAATGAAGTAATATTGGAATACACATCTCCATAATATCAGCTAGTTTAATTTCTTACATACATAATTAAATGTTACTTACTCAGTAGTGGGGCATTGGGTGTTTGCCGGGCCTCCTGGATCCAAAGGTTCAGTTGGTCCTGCTTGCATCTCTTCAGGTCCGCATGGTGGTGACGGACCTGTTCACCAGTCCTTGGAATCCCTGTGGCACTGGTGAGATCATGAGCCAACCGGTCCCATGCCTCAGCCCTGTATGCTCCCCAGAGGACCTGGCCCTGCATGAGTTGGGCCTCATGATGATGGACTAGGAGCCAGACCATGTACCTGGACTCCTCAACACCCCACCTCTGTGCTCGAAAGCGACTACCCTCTCCTACTCCTGTCATTCTGCCTGCAGGTCAGTTCTACAATTGTGTATGCTGTGTATTCCCGCCTATGGGGCTTATATAGTCCGTTTTTCCCGCACATATCTGTGATTGGCCATTTTGGAATTGCATCAACTTCAGTAAACCTGCATTGTCATGCTCTAGTTTGTATTCATTCCTATATATTAGCTATTATTGCATTTACAGGTACTGCTGTTATGGCTTAGTGGTTCTGTACCTTGACTATGGTGTATAGTATCCTGGGTTCAAACCTGGCCACTGCTTTTTATTTTTCATGACTGTTTAGACATGCTGAGGGGTGTGTCTGTGTAAAGGCAGTTTTGATACGGCTTGCTCAACGTTGCCCGTCGGTTAGCTCGTTTGCGCGGTGCGCAACTCCGCAAAAGGGTACGCTGCTTTAAGCCTCATTTGGCTATTGGCACGCATATTACGCTCAGCTCAGTTAGAGGCACATAGATTTAGTGTGTTAAACCACTGCTCAGCTACGGGCACTCATTTTGCGCCAGTTAAACCATTGCTCATCTACGGGCACATGCACTCACTCTGTTAAACTGTAGCTCAGCTATGAGCACATCTGGCATTTTTTCTTCTTTTGTTACCTCACATGTCTTCAATATAAATGGGCTATTTTATTACATTTTACATATATTGGGGTTTTATGTGTACATATTTGTCAGGGACTTGTTTCCTGCTTATTTTGAAAAAAAAAAAATTGGTGTTGTGGGGGCTCGAACCATGAATGCCTGCTCTTCAGCCAACATCTCTACCACTACGCTATTGCTTCCTGGCTTATTTTGCATATTTAGTTCTTATATGCTTTCCCACTGACTGCTAACTGTAGCTGCACTACGGGCACGCCCGCGCAAACAAGCGCACTCACGGTTAAACATCTTTACAATTTAAAAAATATATATAACATGTTCATTTATATATATTTTATGTTCATAGTCTGTGGGGGCATGTGTTGTGTTGTGTTTATTCACATTTCCATGGACTCTGTTGTGGGTGTTTACTTTGGGCACTTTTACACTTCTGGGGGCGTGTCCGCTTGCAGGGCTCAGCCTACGGACACGCCCCCTTCTGTCTTATACGGACCGTGTTAGACTTAGGTGTGATTCAGCATGCTCTCATGAATATGCAAAGCATGCTGACATCACTCCGTTTAACAGCAGCCTCCGTGTAAGAGTTATAACTCTTACAAGGAGGCTTCGTGAATCCAGGGGATTGTTTTTGCTTGGTAATACAGTGACTAACAGAAATAATTTTAATAGCATTTATGCAGTTTACTTTAATTGAAAAGCACCTCTCCTTTCAGGATTTTGCCTCTTAGGGAGACTTCCATGTCACTCAGGATAAGAGTCCTTGCAATTCCAATGGGTTTGTAGAAGTGACTTTGTTAGATCTTTCACGGGTGCCATCTACTGGAGATGTTACGACATCAGCATTTTCGCCACCCATTGGTGTTAATTGACTTCAGTCATCCATCTCTCTGTGGTATAAGATGTGTTCATTCATCTCTGTCTCTCTGTCTTTTGGAATGTGTTTTTTTTTTTTTCTTCAGTTATAACCTTCCAGAACTTGTGATCAATCAGTCTGTTTTTGTCTCTCTCTCTTGATGTATGATACAAGTAGGCCATCTCTGAAATGATCATGTAAGGATAATTAATTATTATTTTTCTATTGCTGGTCTGGTCATAGCAGTCATCTTCTGTGGTATATTTGCACACATTAAGCCATTCTTTCATTCTAATTTTTCCATAATTGTTGCTGGCTATACTTTTCTTAAACCTTAATTGGTTGATCTGCATGTTTTCCTTATACATCCTGCATTATGTCAATATTATACCACCATGTTCTAAACGTATATTTGTAATTTGCCATTCTCGTATGGTCTGATCAGTATCTTATAATATTCATAAAAACATTTCAGATGTCTTTCATTTGCTTTCACATTTGCCCATCTAGAATACATTTTGCTCTTTAATATAAAAATGTTGATATTGTACGTGTGTGTGTGTGTGTGTGTGTGTGTGTGTGTGTGTGTGTGTGTGTGTGTGTGTGTGTGTGTGTGTGTGTGTGTGTGTGTAAATCATAATGATGAGCAAACTGAAACCTTATCTTATACTTCTAAGACTCATCATAAGGGCTCACATGTTGAGTAATTTCTTTTTTAGTCGATTTGTTAACTGGGTAAGCTGGCCAGACAAAGTGTCCTTTCTCAGTAGTAACCTGAGAGTACTGTCTGGTAAAGTGTCTAACACCAGCACAGATGGAACTACCACAAAATGAACAGGTTCAACATGAGGAAATTCCATTGACTTTTAAAATATGTAACTTATCATAGTGAATTTTCGCTGATGTAAAACTGATTTTAATGCAAAAAGTTTTTTTTTGTCCCCTAAAAAAGGGTGAACTTATTTTATACCTTCATAATTAAAGACTATAAATGGAAATTGAACCTTAGAATTCAGTTTAAAAAATTACAGTTTCTGGGACAAAAGACATTTCACTAAGCTCAGTACATATACTCCTCTGTTGCATCCAGTAATTAAATAATTTGGGAGTACATGTGAATAAAATATATAAGAACCATATTAAAAGAGAAAAACCCAGCTGTAGATTTTATAATTTAACCAAGAAACATAGGTACATGTTGAAGAATTTAACCAGAAATAAAACCATTAGGGTTTTGAAAGCTGACAAAGGGAGGTAATGTTATAATAGATCACAGTGACTATGCTGAAAAAAATGTTTCCATCTTGAACAATGACGTTTTTTACAGACAGGTTATACGTAAGGATTTAAAAAGGCATACAGGAATAGAGACTCGTGGATGTTTGAACAACATAACAATGGTAATATCTCTGATAGTATATTTGAATCTTTCAATATTTCATATCTCAATACCAGTGGTGTGTTTGGAATACCCATGAATCACAAAGATTTCAATGATCCACTCCTCAGTCCTATTGTTTCTGCACAGGGGTCTAAACCAGAGCCAATACCCAGGTTTGTAGACAAACCTCTTGTTAAGGTTGTTCAAAGTAGAGACTCATAATTAGAGATGTATTTAATTTCTTAGGGAAGATAAAAAAAATGTCAATGATAAAGAAGAGGATTTATTAATAGTGGATTTTAAGGCATTGGATAGTATTATTCCTCACAACATTTAAAAAGGATGGGTATCACACTTGTTTTTTACTGAGGGATAGACAACATTCTGTGGGCAAGTAAGGTTCATTACTGAGCATGTTGATATGGTGCTTACTAACATCTTTTTTTTTTCATTTGATAAAAAATGTTTTCAACAAATTTAAAAAAAAGTGGTACTAGGAACCAAAACCAAAACGTAAATAAGCAAATGTGATCATGTCTTAATGGGAGGAGAAAATGCTTTATGGCCACCAGATGTCCACTAATATCAGGTTATATGAAAGATTCTTTTACGATATTTGTGTATGACCAGGAAGCAGAGAAAGCGTGAATGAAATATAAAAAACTTCATGAATTTGAGAAATACTTTCTTGTAGAATTTTCACTCAGCAATGATAAGTATAGTATTAACATAATGGATTTTAGAATGTCCAAACAAAAAAAACAGTTCTTTTCTTAGTCAAGTGATCAGTTACCAGAATACAGGCAGTGACTCGTTGTTGCATTAAGGGAGTTTTCACCCTCTTTATTCAAAGCAGATCATTGTCAAGACTCAGAATTTCAGACTGTGGCAGCCAACTTCAGAAGAAGATAAAAACAGGTTATTGGTTGAGTTATAACATGGATGCATTAAGAGAGGTTATCCAAGAAGGTTAGGTTAAGAAAATTCTTGTAAGTAAGCAAGAAGGTGGAACAGAAATAACCCCAGGTATATAGAGAGAGCAAAACAACACAAGCAAAGAATGGAATTTAGTTATACCACTCACTTATTCCTTAGCTTACTGGTGGTAAACACATTGGAGGATAAACCATTATTTATCAATAACAGAAACAATCGATTTTTTTGCACTCCTTGCCCCCACTGATGGCCGATCATCTGCCCCCCCCCCACAACCAATTAGCCCATATTTTCCTATCACTGGGTTGATGCCAGCCAGGTGGAGCCATCTTTTAGAGAGCCATCAGTGATATTTCATGTTTTTTTTTCCTGTATCTTACACATGCATATGGCAAGAAGTAAAGCAATAGGATGATTGACACACCCCCCCACCAAGGCAAAAGTAGTGAGTTTTCCTAGTCTTCACCAGGAAGTTAGCACCATCAATTGTTCCCTAAATCATGCAACTCTTCCCCCAGCAGAGGCAATTTTCCTTCACAACCCCCTTCCCTGCCTGGCTCCTCTAGTGCTAGGGCCACTAGTCAAACCCCAGTCCCTTGGAATGCACTTGGGGCTCTATCCTCTGTGCCACAGAGCCAGGCTAAGAGAGGGAAGAATTTAAAGGAAAAATTTCAGCATACGTCTATGGAAAGTAGAGCATGCAACATGTGTAGGTATATTCCAGGTCGTCCTGCCTTTTTTGTTCTTCCACAGAAACCTGTTAGCCTGCATGAAACTTGTTTACCTATAATTCTGATTTTGCTGTGTGTGCAGTAATGTGTATAGCCTGTGATTCATTCTATATAGAAAAGACCAACAGGAAGTTAAAAAACAGAATTGATGAGAATATTCATGCAATTAAACACAGAGGTGTAGTGAATGTCCTTTGGTAATATAGTGTGGCAGGAAATAATTTCTAAACATTTTTGTTGTATGTGGCGGATCTCATTGAGGAGTATTGTAAGAGACAGAGTAGAGAGGATGAATTAAAAAACAGGAAATATTATTGGCAATTAAAATTCAATACTAGTGTATCCCCTGGTATAAATGTTTGGTTAATTTTAAATGTGTATTGAAGAAAATAAAAGTTGCATAAGTTTTGTATAGTTTATATGTTTTTGTTTAAGTCATAGTTTCAAGAGTTTATGTACTTTAGCATTATAGAAGAATAGAATCCTAGGTAAGTATTAGGCTAACTGCCCTTTCGTGACATTTTAAGCCTAGCTAATTTTCCTTTCAAAGGTGAGAATCAAAATCTGTACTTTGTGTTTTTTAGGCAATCACCTTCATCATTATACCAACCCACAAACCCGCCAACCCAGTTGTAGTAGTAAAAACAGTAAATCAGTCTAAAGAAGTCTAAATATATAGATGAAAGTGCTCATTAATTTATTTCTTTTTAAGTAAAGTATAATCTAGTTTTTGAGTTCACCGTTCTTCATTTTCTGTTACTGTTTATTTTACTGCATTTTTTACATGTGGATGCAAAGAGGCACTTCTTTATTTTTTTGTTTGAAGTTGTCCTAGATCACGTGTTTGCAAATATATATTAGTAGGAGTAAAGAAATTAGAAATTTAGTTCTTGACCTGTCTGCTATTATTAGCAAGTAAGTTAGTCAGTCTATATAAACAATTGTTTCTATAATAGCTTGGACTTTTGGTAAATTTTAAAAAGCATATGCCATCATTAAGACAATTAATAAAGGAAATTTTAACTATTTAACAGGTGTTGTTTCTACTGTACGGAGGTCAACATTGACAATTTTAATAGGCTGTATTAACCAGACTTCATATAGTGATTAAGCATGAGGCAGTATATATCGTACACTATTATTAATTTACTGTTATCATTTTTTAAACAAGAAACATCTTTATTAAATTATCACTTATGACACAGGCAATCATACAGTTACATAAATGAAAACAAACCATATTGATATAATTTTTGTTGCAAACAACATCACAAACCATACTGACATAATTTTAGTTGCAAACGTTATACATCACTTATAATCTAGCCAGTCAATATCGGTCAAACATTGCATAGCTCATTCAAATCCTGCCTTCTTTTAAACCTCATTCCTCTTCTGGATGTATTGTTCCCACAGTTCCCATTGTTTCTATGTAATTTTCTCCTACCCTTTTTCTAAACATCCCAATTTCATTGATTGTATCTGTGTTACTATATTCACTACTTCTACTACAGTTGGTTTTGACTTTGATTTCCATTTTCTAGTAATTTTGTGGCAGCCACCATAATTAGACTCAGCAAGGCCTTACTAAGTCTAGGCAATACCAATTCTGTATCATAGCTCAAAAATGTATTTCCTTAGTTACACCAATTTGCTCACCCAGTATCTCTGACAAGGTGGTCTGCAGAGAATCTTTGAAGTCTGCCAACACATTATACTCCCAGAAAATATGTTCCCATCACTTTCTTCACTATCACACCTCCAACATGTGCTGTCTACCTGACTAAAAATTCTCTGGAGTCTACTTGAGGTATAAAAATACCTATGTAAACACTTCCGAGCAAAGATCCTAAATCCTCTAGACTTTGTTGCATATTTGGGAGACATACTATATATATATATATATATATATATATATATATATATATATATATATATATATGTGTGTGTGTGTGTGTGTGTGTGTGTGTGTGTGTGTGTGTGTGTGTATATGTATATATATATATATATATATATATATATATATATATATATATATATATATATATATAAAATCTCCCCATTGTTTCTTTGTGAATTGCTTACCCAGTCTCTCTTCCCAATCCTTTCTAATCTCTTCTGATTTATTCTTATAGTTATCATGCAATATTTTGTATGCTCTACTAATTATTCCTTTTTTAACAGCAGCTTCTATTCTACAGTAGATGCTACTAAAAACTCTACCAGTGCTGGTCTTTCACTTAGGATCCCCATATTTCTTTCTCTTTGCCTATACTCTCATATCAGTCCTTGATAGAGAAGGCAATCCAAATAAATTCTTGGTCTCTTCCCATTCTATAACCTTTCCCTCTGTAATTATTTGCTCCCAATACATTGGTTCTTTTGCCAGCTTTCTCCAATAAATTCTAGCCCCCTCTTGCCTATTGTTTGTATCCCTGATTGCAGTTATCCCTATCAGCAGAATCTCTTTTCTCCATTCCTATGTTGGCTTAGTTCTTAAGAGTACATTCTGCTACTTTATGAATATAATATTCTTTGTGGTTATTGTTAATCTCCTTAAGGATCTGCAACCAAAATTCATCTCTATCCTTATTTCTTGAATTTTCCCCTGCTCCATCATAATCCCTTTGCACTTTGACATAACTTTCTGCTTGTGTTATGTATATGAGCTTTAACTGTGTAGCTCTAAAATATCACTTCAAATCAGATAATCATAAACCATCTTGTTGTATTGGAAGGATCAATTTAACCCACTTGACCCTTGCCTTCTTCCCCTCTCAGATAAAATATTTCCACACCTTATTAATTACTGTCCACAACTTCTCCTCTGTTTGACAAAAGTATGCCTGATCTGTATATAAAACTAAAGAGACCAAAAACATTTTCACTACTTGTATCTCGCTATCTATATCCATAATTTCCACATATCCCCAGCTGCCATAACAGAATAATTTGTAACCCATACTCCTAATTATTTCACTTTATTGTCACCCCATAAATTTGGGTATCGCTGAACCATTTAATTTGTGGGCACATAGTTTATAGCCATAGTCTTTGCTTTGTCTGCATTCATTTTATATCCCAAAAAAATTGAAATTGTCTCAGAATGTTCCACAACACCAAGATGTCTTCTTCTGGTTTTATCACGTACAAAATAATATTGTCTGAAAACAAAGCCATCTCTTCTTGATTACCACACCAATCATATCCCCAAATTTCTTAAAGCTTTTTCTTATGACTCAACCATGATTTAATAATATTAATTATATCAAGCTTCTTCCTAAGACATTCTAAGAACTTTTTGTTAATGCTACAAGTATTAGATATAAAACATTTTAAATCAATACTAGAGGTGATTGTTGAGGACGTAACCTTCTTAATGGTTAAAAAAGCCTTGGCTTTCTTACTAAAGTAATCATCTTTTCCCCCCTCTATGCCCTCAATGGTACCAAATGTGTCCTGTTTTACAAACCTTCCCAAAGGTAAAAGGACTGACAGTTATAAATTAAACTCAGACATCGGAGTTTGCTATTGAGTGAAATCACTTGCTTTATCTGGCTGGGGGCAGTCAGTGAATACAACAGAAAATCCTTTTAATGCATCATGATCTGGTATGTCTTTAGAAATAGTGACAAGCTCTCGATAACCTATCTTTCCAAATCATTTATTCCTGCTACTATAACTACAATAGTGACAAGCTTGCCATAAAAAGAAGTTATGTACCTACCATAACGTTCCATGTTAGTTGTCCTTCATCTTGCCTTCCTTCTTGCTGGATGGGTTCGTAGCCGATCCTTAGCTCCAACTCGGCCACTTACTATAGTTTGAGAGCTCTTTACTGGCTCAAAGCTACCCCTTATCCCAGAATGCCCAGCGCCAGCTACCCAGATCTCGTTTGAGATAGCTCACACTAGACATAATTATAAAAGGTAATCCATTAATAAAAATGGATATACAGTTAATTGTCATGGTTTGGTTGAGAAGCAACTAATAACAAAAAAAAAAAAAATTAGCCAGTGAAACCATTGAGAAACTCCTCTTAATCCTCGGGGAAGGGGGAAGGAGGGAGGGACACAAGAAGGAAGACGAGATGAAGGACAGCTAACATGGAACAATATGGTAGGTACATAACTTCTTTATGTTAAGTTGTCCAATCCACCTTCATTCTTGCTGGATGGGACAGCATCCCTAGCACCTCAATCCTGGGTGGCTCATTGGAACAGAACCAAAGGAACCATGGAACCAAAGGAAGCTTTGCCCCAGGAGACCATAGGTTCATAGGTAGATACTAGGCTATCTGCCCTAGGGCATTTATAAGCCTAGCCAGAGTGTATTTGGCTTCCGCCTCCCTATTAGGTTAGCCTACTGTGCCTCTGTAAAGTAGGTCACAGAAGGTACCCTTTTAAGATTAGTTTACTGTGCCTCTGTCTAGCAGCGACACAGAAGAGATCCCAGGGGTGAATTTGCGATTTCCCATCCACGCGTCCAGATTTCGCTTGAAGAGGGTCAGCGAGGGGGTATGTCTAACATGAATTGGGATTCTATTCCAGAGTGAGGGGAGCCTCTGAGAAATTAATCTGTCCCTCCAGCATGTCCTATTTATTTTTGTTCTGAGGTTTAAGTCCCTGGAGCGTGTAGCTCTAAGGGACTTGGATTTTTTGAGGTGGAGCATGTCCATTAATTCTGGGTTTGACATGGCTTTATACGTCAGGCATAGATCGCCTCTGAGTAGGTGGTAAGCAACTGAGTAGAGCTGGAGTTTCTTTAGTCGAGCTGCATAGGACATCTGTTTGTAGCCCATGATCCTCTTGGTGAGGTACTTTTGGGGTCTCTCCAGTTGCTGCAGGTGTCGGGTAAGGTACATCCCAAAAGGGGCATTGTATTCAATTATGGGCCTTGAGTGATGAGTAGAGGGGCACAATGACCTCTCTTGATCTAGATGCGAACCCTTTTGTGATAAGGTGAGCTATATAGAAGGTCTTTCTAACCACTTTGGCAATGTGATTATCAAAGGAGAGATTACTATCTACGTTGGTCCCCAAATCTCTAATTACTTCTTCCGTACTTAATGGATTACCACTTATGTGGTAATTTGTGGGCACCTTGTTTTTCCCAAAGGGGATAACTATGCACTTTTTAGCATTTAGCTTGAGGCCGTGGCTCTGGCAGCAAGCATCCGTCTCTGTGAGACAATTTTGGAGGATGCTTGTGTCAGCTGGATATTCGATTATGGCTCCCAGTTTGCAGTCATCTGCAAACTTTGTCAGCCGTAATCCCCCCATGTTAGCCTGAACCTCAGAGAAGTATATACCAAACAAGAGAGGTCCCAGAACTGAGCCCTGGGACCCCACTTTTAACTGGTTTGGATTCGGACATGGCACCTGCGAATCTGACCATATGGGTTCTATCTCTGAGCCAGTTTGCAACCCATCTTGTGATATAGGGGTTGATATTTAAGCTGATAAGCTTATTTATGATGCCTGAGTGGGGTATTGTGTCGAAGGCTTTTGCGAGGTCCAGGTAGCCTGTGTGGACTACCTTGCCCTCATCTATGGCTTTGGTAACTGTTTCAAAGAAATCAACTAGGTTTAAGAGGCAAGATCTGCCCTTAACGAAGCCAAATTGGATAGGGTCCAGTGTCTGGAGGCTCCCAATATCTTTGTTTATGAGTTCCATGATAATACGCTCTATAGCTTTACAGACCAGACTAGTCAGGCTTATGGGGCGATAGTTCCCTGGGTCTGCTGTGGCACCACCTTTGTGGAGTGGGACCACTGTAGCTGTACGCTATTCTTTCAGCACATATCTTACAGTAAGGCTAAGTTTGAACAGTGACTTAATGTGAGGGTTCAGTTCTTCTTGGAGCTCATGTAAGACACAGCCTGGGACACCATCCAGTCCCATAGATGCTGTGCTTTTTTGCTTTGGAGAGGGCAGCTTTCACCTGTGCATCTGTGATGTCAGGGAGGTTACATTCAGTTGGGATAGGCATTTGCTCCTTTGGGGGGGGGGGGGAGAAGTTTGTTCTGAATCTGTCTGCCAGGATGTTGGCTATGTCTGTAGGTTCGGTATATTTTGTACCGTTATGCAACAATTCAGAGCATATCTGGGAGCTTCCACCCATATTCCTGACCTAACTAAAGAAGGCCTTGTGATTATCTTTAGTGTCTAGGGCAACTTTTCTTTCGAAACTGGCCTTTGATGATTTTATGAGGGATCGAAGTTTCTTGCTAATACTGATCAGAGATGCCTTCCCTTTTTGGGATTTTGCTCTGTCATGTAGTAGCTTCCTCCTTCTGTTGTATAGCTTATTTATGGCTGGGGTCCCACCAGACCGGTCTCCTGTTTTTGTAGGAGTAAGTCTTGGTTTTATTTGGGATAGCACGATCCATGCATTCCTGCACATGCTCATAGAATGCATTTGTAAAGGATTCTGCAGATTGGGCTGTATTATCCTCTGGCCCGGGGGCTTTGAAGGATTCCACCTCAGTCTTGAGAAGTGCAAAGTTTGCTTTTGAGAAATTCTTTGCAGTGACTTCCTTGGCTGGGGGTGTGGACAGGATATGGATGTCCAGGGAAATTTGTTTATGGTCTGATCTTACCAATGAGGGGTTTACCTCTGGTGTGGAGCATAGAGTCCCTGTGTTGGTGATGACCAGGTCCAATATGTTGTTCCCTCTTGTGGGAGTGGTGACAAGTTGTTCCATTGTGTTAGAGTTTATAAATTCAAGAAACCGTTGGGCGAGGGTGTTTGGGCTTGAGTAGTTTTCCCAGTCAATGTTTGGGTAGTTGAAGTCACCCAATAACTTAGTGTTTGTAGAGATCTTCATATTCTACAGTGTTCTCAGGAATGCCAAGTGGGGTTCCTGTAATAGGGAGGGTGTTCTGTAGCAGGCTACAAACTGAAAGGCAGTTTTGCCCGCTGTTAGTTGCACATGGATGGTTTCCGATGCTTCGTGCAGTGCCACTAACCTGGAGGTGTAGGTATCTTTGATGAATATAGATACTCCCCCTCCTTTTGTGCTTCAGTCCGAGTTTTGGGGCCGAAATGCATGGTATGAGTTATAACCTGGTAGTGCTGGGGTGCTCTCAGGAGCCTTGAACCAGGTTTCTGTTACTGCACAGACATCAATTTTCTCCATACTGAGGAGAGCCTTGAGTGTGTGCATCTTGAGGTTTAGACTTCTGGCATTGAGTAGCATTACCTTTAGTTTTTTTATCCCTGTGTTGTCTATTGAGGTGGGTTTGTCCTTTGAGCCTTGCCTAAAAAAGGCACTATGGGGGTGGCAAGAGCCTCGACCAGTATACAAAAGCCTAAGGGTGACAGGTGCAAGGCCCTAGCGAAGCAACGTGGCTTGTCGAGCATGTCATCCCAGGCTGACAGACACTGGATCCCCTTTGAATGACACCAATACTTTAGCCAATTGTTGAAACTGATAATTTTGTCTTTATACTGTGGCATCATTCTTGGTGAGAGCAAGATGCTGCTCAAGGTCAGGGTCATAACAGCCTGGGCTACATGGTCAGAGAGCTCCTCTATGTCTCTTTTCATGTAGTCCAGGGAGGTACATCTCAGGTCATTCACACCAGCATGGACAATGACGGAGTCATACTTGTACTTGCTTTGGAGTGACCTGAGTGCTTGCGTTATGTGGCGGATCCTAGCACCTGACAGGCAGCTTACAGTGACCTTCTCCTGGTGAGTGGGACATCAGTGTGCTGGACAATAGAGTCCCCTATAACAAGTGTATTTGGTGTGTTGTTAGGCCTTAAGGGCTGTGACTGTGAGGCACACTGATTTTGTGAGATATGTGATTCGTGGGTATTGTTGAGGGGTGGCTGTTGCTTGGATATCTGCTTAGGAGGTCTTTGCTGTTTAGGCAGATTTTTATTTAGAGCCTCCGAGTATGTTTTTGTGTGTTTATGTGTTGGGTATGCAGATGCAATAGGTCTGTGTGAGACTGGATTTGTGGTGCGGGTGGTTACCTTTTCCTCCTGACTGACTGTACCAGTCTTGGGTTGAGAGAGCTCTGCCTCCAGTTTGGCTGTGTAACTGCATCTCTCACATGTATTAGAGTTTGTTGGAAGGAGGAGAGGGTTGTCTGTGTACATAAGGCAATTGTAACATTGCCTTAAAATTCCCAGATTCACCAGATGGACTGGAGAGTAACCTTGAAACTGACCTTTGGAAATACCAGATTAGTATAGGGAACTGTTTTTTTACTGATCAGATTAGGGAAGGGAACTGATTTTTCACTTGATCAGGAAGGACCAATCAGGAGCCTAATACTTATGAGAAGTTAAGGAGGGTGTAGTGCTTTAGTTAGTTAGTGTTTCCTTATAAGAGCTGAGCAAATGCAGGGCTTTAGAAAGAGAATAGAGTGATTACTTTGAGAGTTTGAACAGTTCTAAGGGAAAAAGTGAAGAGCAGACTTTGTGGAGCCTGGAATAGTTTAAACCTGTTTAGGCAGTGCTGCTCAGTGAGCAAAACCACACAAAAAGAGAGTTGTAGGGTTTTAAGAGAGAGAGAGATCAAGGAGATTAGAATTTACCCAAAATGGCCAATAAAACTACAGCTTCTAGGCAGTAACCACTCCTCCAGGGACAGGCAGGCTGTTCAGTGTTAACCACTCCCACTGGTGAACACAGAGACTTCCCTTTAGCCCAAGCAAGCACTGGCCTTCTAGAAACTTCCAAACAGTTCAGAACAGCAAATCTGTAACTGAACTTTCTTAACTTTCAGAAAGTGGGAAAGAAGCAAGATTTTTTTTTTCTTTTGTTGTAGTTTAAAGGTAGCAGAGATACACAAGCAGCAAAATAATCACAACAGTGCAATAAATGACCCCACACTTGAGTGCTAGGCCAAAATCAGGTAAAATGCAGTTTTTAGAGAAAAAAACGATTTTAAATTAAGTGCAACACAGGAAATGCAGTAAACAGGCTCTAGATGTGTTCCAAATACTGTTACTCTTACAGATATAAACTTTAGCAAGCCGAAAAATGCCAAAAAGTAGGCGGCAAAGCAGTAAAACTTAACAAAAAATCAGAAGAAAATACTTAAAATCACAAAAGTGGCTCATTTTCTTCTCTCAGCATTTTCTCCCCTTGGTAGGTGCTTCAGCAACAATGAGCAAGCCTGAAAAGATGCCAAAACCACGAGGCAGCCGGGTTTTAAGAGAGAGAGATCAAGGAGGTTAGAATTGACCCAAAATGGCAAATAAAACTACAGCTTCTAGGCAGTAACCACTCCTCCAGGGACAAGCAGGCTGTTCAGTGTTAACCACTCCCACTGGTGAACACAGAGACTTCCCTTTAGCCCAAGCATGCACTGGCTTTCTAGAAACTTCCAAAAAGTCCACATCTACTTTGTAATGAGAAATGAAAATATGAGGATCTTCCCAAGTAGCTGCTGCACAAATTGAATATATGAGCAATCTAGACTGAAATGCTTCCAAAGTAGCTATTGACCTGGTTGAATGACCTTTGGGTTTTGTTGGAAGATCTTTTTGTCGCAAATGGCAGGTATGGACTATGGTATCGGTTAACCATTTTGACAATGTTACTTTAGAAACTGGAAGGCCTTGTTTGTTGATAGCAAATGAAAGGAACAACTGATCTGATTTTCTCATTTCTTTAGTTCTATGGAGATAGAAATGCAGTTGTCTATGCACATCCAGTTGGTGTAATCTGTATTCTGCCTTGTTGGAATGATTAGGGAAAAAAACAGAGAGTTCAATGGATTGATTCAAATTGTGGTCTGAACAAACGTTAGGTAGAAAGGATGGGTTAGTTCTCAGGAAAACCCTGTCTTTGTGAAAAACTATGTATGGAGGGTGAGCACATACTGCATGAAGTTCTGAAACATGTCTGGCAGAAATAATAGCAACTAAGAAAAGAGTTTTCCAAGAGAGAAACTTCAAGGAACATGATGCTGCTGGTTCAAAGGGTGGCAATATCAAGGAGGCAAGAACCAAATTGAGATCCCAAGGTGGAAGTGGCTCTTTTACTGGGGGTCTAAGTAGAGATTTACCTCTCATGAAGGCCTTACAGAGTTTGTGAGACATTATGCTGGAGTTAGAAACTCTGACATGAAAATTTGAAATGGCAGCCAGTTGTACTCTGATGGTAGCAGCCGCTGCACCAGCATGAAACAGTTCTGCTAGGAAATCCAAAATCTTATGTACAGGAGCTGTAAAAGGATCTAAATTCCTGGATTCTGCCAGTAAGAGAATCTTTTCCATTTGCTAGCATAGACTTTCCTTGTATTTGTCTTATGGAAGGAAACAATATCACACATTGCTGGGGACATATTGGGGAGCCTGACTAGGATTGGAAGTGGAGAAACCAAGCTGTGAGCTTGAGAGATTGGAGGGATTGGTATAGCCCACCTGACTGATGAATCAAGAGGTCCGTCCAGTACTGGGTTCAGAATCCAAGGCTGGGCTAAAAGGTGGGGGTGAAGGAATGGAAACCAAAATCTGTCGAGGCCAATAGGGGGCAATGAGGATCATTTTGCAACCCAACGATTTTGGTTTCTGAATGACTTTTGGAATTAAGAGGAAGGGGGGAAGAAGTCCCTGAGGCCAATCATGGACTAGAGCATCCCTGGGTGTCTGACTGGGAGGAGGAACAAGGGAGAAGTAGCTGCTGCATTTGTTGTTGAGGGGAGAGGCAAAGAGATCACAGCAAGGCTGGCCCCATTTGCAGAAAATAAGATCCACAATTTCCTGTTTCAGAAACCACTCGTGAGGCATGAGGAGAGCCCTGCTGAGCCTATCCACTATTACGTTGGATGTCCCAGGGATATGCATTGCTAACAGAAAACATTGGGAGGAAATCACCCATTGCCACAGTCTGAGGGCCTCTCGGCACAAGGGGTAAGACTTGGTTCTGCCCTGTTTGTTGATGTACCAAACCACTGACATATTGTCCATCTATATTGCAATAGTCCTAGCAGGGAGAGAGTCTTGAAGAACTTGCAATGCTAGGAGCACCACTCTCATCTCCAGGACGTTGATGTGCAAGTGGTACTAATGAGGTTGCCAAGTGCCTTGGACTGTCTTTCCTAGATAATGCTCCACCACTCTATCAGGGAAGCGTCCAGGGTTACCGTGGTGACTGGATGGGCTTCCATGAAAGATCTTCCCTGAGAAACTAGTAAGAAGACCATCCACCAGGAAAGGTGTCATTTGCAAGATTCCGTAATTATCATCATGTGAGACATGAGTAATTCCTGGAAGGACCATTATGTGAAAAGAAGTCACTGAAGGATTCTCATGTGAAAGTGTGATAAGGGGACTAGAAGAATGGCTGCTGCCATGGACCCTAGAACTTGAAGAACATATTTGACTTTAATTCTTTTGCTCCTCAGGAGAAGTGATACCTGTTTTCGTATAATGGAAACTCTTTCCTGAGGCAATTTTACAATCATTTTTCTTGTGTTTAGCTCTGCTCCTATGTATGTAATAGATTGACAGGGCAACAAGGTAGATTTTTCGAAGTTTATTGTGATGCCCAGTTGAGCACAGGATGTGATGGTGTAATCTCATGCTTCTATAAGTTGTTGCCTGGTGGTGGCAGTGAGAAGCCAGTCATCCAGATAAGGAAACACCTGGAATCCTTGACTTCTCAGGTGAGCTGTGACTACTGCCATGCATTTGGTGAACACCCTGGGGGCTGTGGTGAGACCAAAGGGCAGAGCTCTGAATTGGTAATGACTGGCACCTAGCCGGAAGCATAGAAATCTCCTGGACCATCTGTCCATTTTTATATGATAGTACATGTCCTGAAGATCTGTGTAGCACATCCAATTGTCCTGACCCAGAACGGGGAGAATAGACTGCAGTGTTACCATCTGGAACTTTTCTTTTTGTACAGATTTGTGTAACCTACTGCGATCCAGAATTGGTCTCCAGTCCCCTGTCTTTTTGGGCACTAAAAAGAATCTTGAGTAAGTTCTGGATCCTACCTGATCTGCGGGGACTTCCTGGATGGCTCTTTTTTCTAGCAGTTTTGAAACTTCTGTGACTGCTTGATCCCTTAGATTGGGTGGAACATCTGGGATGGAATTTTTTGAAACAAATGGGGGTTGATGAAAGGAAATCTTGTAACCTCCGGACATAATGGCTAGTACCCATTTGTCTTTTGTAATATTTTGCCAGGAGGTTGGGTACAATGAAAGCCTTCCGCCAACTGCCTCCAGAGTTGAGCAGTCAGGCATCCCTTCAGGGATGTTGATAGGGTTTGGAAGAGAACGTATCTCTGTCACCCTGATTTTGTGGACCTCATCTGCCACAAGGGCAGCGTCTGCCATTGTTATTTCCCCCTCTGCCCCTGGGGGAAAAGTCACCACGTGCATCAGGCAGGGGTCCTTGGGATTTTCAAAACCACATCTTTCCACACTTCTGACCTTTTGGGTATGGTCTGATAGGAGTGGAAAAATGGACTCCAACATCAGATAGCGTCTTGCCTTCCTGCTGGCACCTGGTAAGTGTGTCTTTCATCTGAGGCCCAAAGGGAGAAGAGCCATCAAAGAGGGTATTGGTGAAGAATGCTCTGAAAGGTTCCACAAACTGACACAGCCACAGCCAAGAATGTCTCCTAAGAGCTACTCCTGTTCCTGCAGCTCTACTGTCTCCATCGGCTGCGTATGAAATAAGTCTCATGGAGGAGTTGACTATTGAATTAAGAGTCACAAGCTGAGTAGCTACCTTAGCTGAAGCTCCCTCAGCTGTGGGATCTTGTAAGGTATCTCCAAGCTCTTTTAGGAGATCCCTCTGAAGCCTAGTAAAATGGGAAAGATAGTTCAGGGACCTAAGGGAGAAGGTCGCTGATGATAACATTTGTTTTCCATATTTGTCAATCATACAAGAGTTTTTTTTCGGTGGATGGACAGATGAGGAGGTTTCAGCTAACTCTCTCTTTGTGGCTGCTGCTACCACCATGGCATCAACTGGGACACCTTTAGTTAAGAATTGTTTGTCTTGGGGGGGTCCGTGATGAATTTATTGGGTCTCCTCGAGACAGGTTCCATGGAATCTGGAGCTGGCCAAGCATTTCGAGACACTACAGACGTGAGTGGATCAAAAGGTGGAGACACCCAGGAGGTGGAAGGTTGGGAACCAAATGCGTCCAGGTATACAGACTCATCCTCAGAGGGGGCTAGGGAAGTCCAGCTTTGCCTCTGCCTGAGAATTTCAAGGATGTCCGAAAAGAAAACATCTTCAGAGGGGAACCTTGGGGACCCCTCTGATTCATCCAGGTCTGTATCTGAGGTGACAGACTCAGGGGAGTCTAGGTGCTTCCTCTTGCACTTTTTCTTCCAGGGAGCCTGCTCAGAATGCTCTGGGGAGGCTTCGGAAGAAAAGGGTTCACCCAATGGGGTGTCCTGGGGCATAGGTTCCCTACGGTTTGGGGCTGGAGGAGGAGCAGAGGTTGTCACAGGCACCGAGGGGGACGGAGCCGATGGAATGGATAGTGGAGCCATCTGTGGAGACAGCACTCTTCGCATGACCTTGAAAGCATCACGGTTTCAACACAAAGAGGGCTCCAGCTCCAAAGAGACAGGAATACCACCCCACACTGAGGGTGACGGCACCGAGGCCGATGTGGGAGCCAAGCTCAACTGAGCCGATGCTCCGAGAGGGAGAGTGAGGTCGGACAAGGGTCCGATGCCACTTCCCCCCTCGGAGCCGACGAGAGAGCTTCAATGCCCAGATACCTCAATGGGAGGAAGAATCGAGGTAATCAGAGTCAACGTCGGAGCAGATGAGGATGTCCATGGATTCCAGCTCCGAACAAAGTATAGTCGGAGGAGGAATAGAAACTGAAGCAGATGGAGCTGAAGCCTGTTGAGGTGGGCTTGAAAGCATTTTAGCAAGGGCCTGTGACTTAAGCAACCTACTGACCACTCTCTCCACATCCTGATCGGATAATCTCAAGGAACGAGAGGAGTGGGAAGATGAGCGATGACTGGACTTGCTTTGAAGTAATGGTGATTGTGGTACCAAGTGAATCAGCTCCAAAGAAGGAGACCTAGCTCTTTTGTGGCTCCGAGACGGCTCTAAAGTAAAAGTTGGAGCCGATGGAGAGGTAGTCTTATCAGTGCCAGCTGGCACCGATACACTTGGTTTGTCAAGGTCACAGGTCGGTTCCGAACATGGAGCAATGGCTTGACAGGTTTCAAAGGTTTCACTTGCTGAGATGCTTTAGCTGGATAATCCTGTTTTAATAATCCACAGAGAATAAGCTTGTTTTTCCGCTCCTGCAGGTCCCTTGGACTAAAGGCATGACAAATAGCACAAGAGTCCTGCAGGTGCAGAGCCCCCAAGCAATAAACACAACTAGTGTGCCCATCTGTCAGAGACATCTTCTGACAGCATGAGCCACACTTTCACATGAGTTCACGTTTTAACTGATGTTCCAATGACATTACTGAATAAAGGCCTGAACTTTATACAGGCTAAGAAAGCTGTCCTTACTGATGTCTTGAAAGACTTGAGACTCTTTGGCAGAAACTTGACTTTACGTGCTATGTTTTCTTCATCTATTCAGCCAGACCGATGTATTTTAAGAAGCCGAGTGTGTATATTCCCCCTAACAATGCTACTGTTGATACTTTCATTGAAGTCTGTGACAGACAGATAAGAGAAGTTTTGGCCTCTGATATTTGTTCTAACAAGTTTTTTAATTTATCTAGTGTTGAATACACTGTCTTAAATGATTTGAAAGCCCTAGGTTCGATAGAGATTTGACCTGCTGACAAGGGAGGGGGCATTGTAGTTTTAGATAAAGATTTATATTTTAAACAAATGTATGTTTTACGACACAAGAATGTACCAATGTGTAGCACTGACGGTGGTGAAGGGTATTATAGATAAAATATCCTTTCTGGTTTTTGATCTATTGATTACGGGCAGAATAAATGAGCTACTGTTTGAATATATTTCAGTTACCTACCCCATTATTCCTATGGTATATGGTTTACCTAAGGTACATAAATGTCTTTGTACCCCACCAATGCGCCTGATAGTATCTAGCAGAGGATGGGCTACTGAACCCCTGTCTATATATGTTGAAAAGAATTTACACCCTGTACTGGATGGCTGTGACAGTGTTCTTAAAGATTCCAAAACGTTTTTAGAAACACTCAGCTTGAAATGGGTTTCTGTATATACTGATTATTTATTTGTAACTTTAGATATAGAATCACTGTTCACAGTCATTCCGAATCAATGGGGGATAGACAATGTGAGAGAAGTGCTGAATGATGCAGGAGTTACTTCTAGTAAATGTGATTTGATTTGTACTTTATTGGATATTGTTCTGACAAATAATATCTTTATTTTTGGTAGTGATTATTATATCCAGAAGGTTGGCGTGGCTATGGGCACAGCTTGTGCCAATAGCTACACCAACCTTTCATTAGTGCATTGGGAACGTTCCCTTGTTCTGTCCAATGAACTATTTAGTGAACACATAGTTTGGTATACTAGGTTTGTGGATGATATTTTTTGTTGTGTCAGGGCACCGAAGCTGAGTTGAACAAATTCATTTGTTATTTAAATGGGACCACAGACTTCCTTAGATTTATGTTTAATTATTCTACATATGAAATAGATTTTTTGAATGTGAGGGTGAGCAAAGACCACCTAAATAATATTAAGAGTAGTCTCTATAGGAAGCCAGTTAGGAAAAATAACTTCCTGCACAACACAAGTATGCACCCAAACTATACCAAACGCAATGTAATAAAAGGGCATGTATTTAGAGTAATGAGGCTATTTAATGACGATGTAGAGTTATATGGAGCACTCCAGAAATTAAAGTCTGACTTTTTGGAGAGAAGCTATGATGGTCAGATGATTGATAGATATATAAATGAAGCATGAAAGACCAGGGGTGATGGCTGTAAACCATATTTTAGAGACAGAGTTGTCCCAAATTCTACCAATGATGCAGGAACCAGTTATGTAAGTTTACTCAGTAATGTAGCTGATAAACTGAGGATGCCTTTGACGTTTGCCAGTAATATTAGAACTGTTTGTTATGTCATTAATAGGAACTGGGGTATCCTTTCTACTGTTGAAGGTCTAAAGGGTGTAATTGAAGCTAACCCGAATTTTACGTTTCGTAACAATAGAACACTGAAGAGCCATTTATGCTATAGGTCTGATGTATCTAGTACCTGGTGCAAATCTGACACGATAGGCATACATGCATGCAGAAGTTGCACAGCCTGTAAACATGTTCACATAGGCAGGAGTTTTACACATCCACACATGGGCTTTAGTTTTAACAGTGCTCATTATGCTGATTGTAAGACATCTAATGTTGTTTATTTCATGTATTGTGTCATATGTTTTTCATTCTACATTGGTAAAACTAACAGGTGGTTTAAGGATAGGATATTGGAACACTACAGAGACATTAGAAATAGTAAAGAGAATAGTGCCCTCACCATGCATAATAAAAACGAAGGATCCAATCATACATTTAAATTTCTAGTTTTAGAAATGTTATTTGATAATAGAAGAGGGAGGGATTTGGTGAATGACACCGAGGCTGCAGAACAGAAATGGATAATGTTATTCAGTGCTGATAAACCCCCCGGCCTGAATAACAAGGTGTCCTTGAAACCTTTTTTAAAAGCTCGGCCGTTAAAACATTAAATAAGCTATCAGTTGTTATTTTATGCTTACTTGATAAGTTTTTTTTTATATATATTTATACTTATTTTTAAGGTATTGCACACAATATGACTATACTCCTATGAGTATGGCTTAGAGATTATTTGATGTTTTTTATATATATATATATATATATATATATATATATATATATATATATATAAACATAGGTATATATGAAGTAGTTCTATAGCACATATCATGGTTGATCTTAATAGAGTTGTATGTTCTTAGGTTCTTTTGTGTGACCACAACATCTTTATATGTTGATTGTTTTTAATAATTTTATATGCAGTGTGTTGCACATTTTTTATACACAACATTGTGATGATTTTATGTTTTTTTACTATAGTTAATATGCTTAACAGAATAATGTTACTGTTTCTTTACGGAAAGTTAATTGTCCTTAATTGTTTCCACTATAAATTGTGTAAGGTATATTCACTTGTTGTCTGATGAAGGGGTTGGATCCCTGAAAGCACTTACTATTTTAATAAACTACATTGCTGTGGTACAGCTGGTGTTTCTTCTTTTGCTGGATACTACAGAATTTTTACACCGGCTGTTTTATTAGTTGGAGAGAGATTTTTGCTTTGTGAGACATTCATGTATAACTATACTATCAACCTTTTAGCAAACAGCTATCACAATATACTGTAAATCTCTATTTTATTTAAGTTCTGCAACTCACTGTAAATCAAATCAAGTTTTATTTCACAATAGACAAAATGGAAGGCCAGCCTACTTGTCACCCCCTCTGTTGTCAGCTTCATAGCATTAAGTATCCTAAAGCAGAGTAGTAATTGCCTTATGCTCACAGTGAATGCCTTCTAAATGCAAACAACTCTGTTTGTGAAATACGCAAATATTTAAAAGGCCTCACTCTCAAAAAAGTACAGACTGAAAGCATTACGCTAACACACCTTTCTTTATCTAAGCATCCTAGACCCATAAGGATTAAGTCTCAGGAAAAAAAAAATCAAACATTGCATCACATAATAGCGCACTTTTAACAAACAGCCACTGTGATATAAAGCACCTGATTTCCAATACATCAAACTACTCCAAAAACAAAAATATTTTTGTCATTGATGACACCATAGTGAGACACACAGATTCCCCACTCACTAGGATGGAAAAAACAGGGTGAAAGTGAGTTGTGTTTTGAGTGCCAGGATCTCAGATATCTCAAGAGGTCTTAGCCTCTTCCACCAGACAAATATAAGTACAACATGGTAGCTGTGCAAGTGGGGATAAATCATGTGTGGTGAAAAACTCTGATGGAGATTCAGAGATATGTATCAGCGCTATCTATGCATATCAGAAATGCAGGCAAGGCCTTAATACTGATAAGAATCCTCTCTTCTCCTTTCATTCAAAGGTTTCCACATATTGGCTAAAGCCCTTGTTTTCCTCCTGGTGCCTTTTTTGGGCAAAATGTAATTAATAAACATTCCAACTCAGCAAAGTATCGGTATCAAAACAGAACAAAATTAAGGTGGCCTAGCTCAATGCCAGACCCCTGCATTTTCATGAATGCCATTTCTTCAACAAACAAATGCAGGGGATGTGGTTTAATGTTGATGGCATGGATAGCAAGCAGTGGAAAGGTCAATAGTGTGTAATGTCAAACTAGGGAAGTGGGTTGGATGAATGAGAGTGTTTCTGTGTTTGTGTATGTAAGTAAGGGTTAAGGTCAGGGATGATTGAAGGATAGGTACTGTGTGAGTTTGTATATGTTAGGGTTAGGTTAGGGGGAAGATATAGTGTTGTTTGTCTGTGTTTGTGAATGTCTGTGCGTCCAAATATGTCTTGTGTAGTAGCAGTGTTATGGCAATGTTTTTATGAATGTAAGGTGCAGGGTTAGGGTTGAAGGAAGGGTCAGCATTAAGATTAGGGTAAGCACCCATTACTAAGGTGGTGCAGGCAAGTGAAGTTTTATATCTCATAAATAAATGCATATAATTGGCAGTCCCATCCAGATCAAAATACAATGGATAATTTACAAGGAAATTACCCTAGTGGTCATCCACTAACAAACAAAATCTATAACAAAAGGGAAAAAACTAACTGCAGTGTATAAAAGATCTAATAATCCCAAAGTTAAGGAAATATTATGCATTTTACTAAGAATTTAAAAAGGAATAGTAGATCTACTAATGCAGCTCATGAAATCAGGTTGGCATCAGAAGCCAAGGCAATTACAAATCCTTCTTCATTTATTTTAGAATCTATGAAATAACACTTAACAATGTACAAAACCCATACCAGATGGCAAAACCTACTTATACTCACTGGACATTGCCAATATCCTAGTAAATATATTTAGTGCAAATTTTACTCCTGGGATGATTATCCAAAGCTTTATAATCCCAATATCTGTCAAATCACTGAACATCACTGAAAGTGGTCTCCAAGACTAGTAACACTTCCTCCATGGGACCAGCTAACATATCAGGCTTTTTGTTAAATAATATTAAATATGCTCTGGTGGAACCTCTCCATAGGCTAGTTGACCTGAACTTGGCTACAGGCTCAGTCCTGGAAGTATGGCATATAGCACTGATGAAGTCACTCCATAATATTAGCCCTACTATCAACCCCAGAAACTATACGTCTATCAGCCCAATACAACTCATTTGTAAGCCCATGGAACACATTATTGCAGACCTGATTAACACTGGTATTGCATGTTTCATCAGGCTACATCCGCAGCAGACTGGCTTTGAATTATATCCTGTTTAATGAACCTGGTAAATGTCTGAAAAAGGTTACACAAGCTGTTAATAGCAGTCACACTGTACACACAGTCTACCTTGATATGGCCACGGCATTTGATACCAAGCCCCATGCTAGCATAAAATATATACCCATCTGTGTTATGATTGATATAAAAATTGTCTAAAAGACAAAACCAACACAGTTTGGGTGGCAGGGGCAGCATCAGAGAACATGAGGATGATCTGTAGCATCCTGCAGAGCTCAGTGCTGGGTCCACACTTGTCTGGTCTTTACTTCTCTGATCTACAGACTAAAAACATAGACCTATGGTTGACTATGCAAACTAGAAGTCACTGTCCAATAACTCTCTGACACTGAACTCTTCCAGCAGGAACTTACACTTATAAATGCATGGTGTATTCAAAATAGGCTTAAATTAAAAGTTAAAACAAGCAACATTGTTACATTTGTCAGACATACTATCCTCCCTAGAGCATAGCATTGAAAATACCCCACTTCAAAATAAAACTGTAGTTAAGAGTCCTGGAAACCTAGGTTGATAATTCCCTCTCCTTTAATCACTATTCAGCAATGGTTGTCAGGAAATCTTTCTACTTGTCCCAGCTGTGCACCAAGGGAATATCATGTAGCTCTAAATAGGTTACTATCCCTTTGTGTTCAGCATTGATCAGACCAACTACAGAACACAATGTCCCATTTGTGATGTACCTCACTAAACATATCAAGCAATTAGAAAAATTCCAGTGGTTCCTAACAAAGAGGATCATATGCTTAATATCCAAAAGTTAACAGAAAAGACTAGATGCAATGTCCTTTTTTTCTGTGTCTTATAAGCTCATCAGAGGAGACGTATGCCTTGCCTTCTAAGCAATCAGGAACCTAGTAGTCCAGTATTTCTTATAGCTTCATGAATCAAACAGTCCTACAAATATGAAACCAAAAGATCTAAACCAGCTTCAGCAGATCAATAAAACAACATGGAGAAATAGATTTGTTACTCAGCTTCTCTCTCACCTCTGATATGATTTGCTTAAACAATGTGATAACATTATCTGCCTTCAAGCAGGATCTGGAAAAGTGGATAAATTCAGGTAGACTTGATTGGCCTAGCCCTCCCTGACAGAGGAGTTAGACTCTAGGTTAGAAATGGCAAGGCAAAATGGTTGCATAGCTCAGTAACCTTGACCATCCTATGATTCCTGTGACATATTTGTTTGCTCCCACTCATAGCTCTGCTGTACCTATGCATTTGGACAGATGTTATTGCTGTCTGCAAAACCTCAAAGATCATCACCACTAAATGGTCTTTTATTACCCGATTTCCTATCATATCCTATCTTCCTATCCTGAAATTACATGGGGTTTTCAGGGTTTATATCACTTCATTGAAGACACAGATAATCAAATACGAATTCATCGAACCCTAAACATCAAATGACAAAACCCGCAAATGGCCACAACCGCAATTTTTTTCCTAGGGAAAAAATGTAGTTGGGCATTCCCGGAGTTTGCCCTTTACCCCAATGCTGAGAGATCTTGGAGTTGGCATATTTAGTTGGGGGGGTGTGGGGGGCAAAGCACCCCACTTAAATTACATTTGAAGTGTTTGTGTTGTTTGAATGGCCACGCAACTTTATCCCCATAGAAAAAATTAGCAGTTTTGGTGATGAATTCGTATTTGAAGATTTGTGTCTTCTATTAAGTGCTATAGACCCGGGTTTTCAAAAAATCATTGCTAAAAAAACAATAATTAAAGATACAGATATTAGGAGTGCTGATATGTATGGGTACCTGCGCAACTGTGTAAGCATCAAAGTTTTCTGCAAGGCTACTGCTGGTTTCAGATACCTCTGAGTACGTTTGTTTTATGATACTGTGAGGTCAATATCAACTTAAGCTGATTTTTCTAAACAAGAGTTTCAAACTCAAATAGCCTCATATAAGCTAACCAAAATGTGGCATTTATTACAACCTCTGTGTCTTTTTTAAACATGACTGTCACATGAGAATATTTTGCAGATCCCACATTGTTTTATAATTTGTCTGTGCACAAGTTTTATAACAAAAAAATTAATAATTTCTTCCATTATTGATTAATTAAAATGAGACAGATAACTGGGCAAATATTAGTATTGTTTAATTATGGACAATATGAAGAGTGTCCAATCTCCAACAAGAAAATCGTAAATATGCAAAGGACTGTATACTTAGAGATGTAAATATTGAAGCAAAGAACTGTAATACTTAAGAATGGTTCAAAACGCCATCAACGATCATACAATATTACTTTAAGGATGTTACTAATAGCTCAATGATAACAGTATATTATTTGACAGAGTAAGCTGAGAATTTATGAGGAGGGCAATGGAAGCATTTGCATTCCCTGATAAAATTATAAGGTTAATTAGGAGGATATATGAGGGATCAGAGGCAAAAATGGAAGTAGGTGGGTTCCTCTCTGATAATTTCAGTTTGAGCAGAAGAACCTGGTAGGGATGTTGTCTTTTCCCTTTGTTATTTTCATTATATTTAGAACCACTGGCAAAGAAAATAAGAGACTCAGAAATTCAAGGATATAATTGGAATGGTAGTCGAAAAAAGCTGTCTCTATTTGCAGATGATATTACTTTATACCTGATAAACCCAGAAAAGGACATTTCAGTGTTGTGGAATATTTTGAGGTGGTTCCAAATCTTTTCGAGATGCAACATTAATGAAGCTAAAACAAAGGCAACAGCTGTAAATTATGTACCCACACATGAATTGGTTCAGCAATATCCATATTTATGGGGACATTATGAAATGAAGAACTTAGGAGTATGGATTAAAAAGGATACTGGTGTGGTAGCTAAGGATATATGGAGAGAGACTAAACAAAAGATAATACAAAAACTGAGAAATTGGAATCTCTGTTACATGCAACAAGATCTAGAAGATTTAGGAGTTTTGTTTGGAAGTGTCTGCATAGGTATACCCCAAGCAGACTCCAAAGAATTTTTCCTCAGGTAGATAGCAAATGTTGGAGGTGTGATGAGGAAGAAAGAGGTAAATGAGAAAATATGTTTTTGGAGTGTAATGAGGTGGCAGACTTTAGAAAATTCCATACAGAATACTCTGTCAGAAATATTGGGTGGGCAAATGGGTGTAACTATGAAAATTATTTTTTGAGCTAGGATACAGGATCTGAATTGTTTAGACATAGTAAGGACTTGTTAAATTTAATGCTGGTGGCTGTCAAAGAAGTAATTACTAAAAATAGCAATCAAAGTCGAAAGGAACTGTACTTGAAGTAGTGAATACTGTAACACAGATAAAAGAACTGGAAGTGGAAACTTTAGAAAATGGTAGGAGCAAACTTCATTGAAAAAAATGCAATTTGTAGAACAATAAATTGCAGAATAATGTTTTGGAGGAAGAGTAAGGTTTAAGGGAAGGCAGGAATTGAGCAATTTCTGTAATGCTGGATTGATGATAATTGCATAAAACCATATACGTGATGTATAATACTTGTAACTGAGAACATGTTAACATGGTTTCTTTTCTTTTATATAAATGTTTGTTTGCCTATGTCTTAAGTGATAATTCAATAAAGATGTTAAAAAAGAAAAAATGTTATTATTCTTGGTCACAAGGGTTTTCATAACTGTTGCCAACACACATCAGGTAGCAGTCTGTTTATTTATATTAAAGAAGAAAAGTGTCTTATTGGATATAAGGCCCTAGATCTTTATAGAAACCTTAGATTAAACACTGACCAGCAAAGTAAATTTTGTGTGAAATGTATGGAGATTTTTAAAGGGCACAACATTATTGCTGTTATTATTATTATTATTATTATTATTATTATTATTATTATTATTATCTTCTATTTAAATTGTCCCACCTGATTTGCTTAGAAACTTGTCACCCAACTCAGTCCTTCAGGACATTTTGAATTTATCATTTTCCATGGGCTACAAAGAGATTATTTAACATCTTACTGGATGTGAAAAAATTCTAGATGTGGTATGGGTGAATAATTCTATTGATGTTATCAATTACTGTATCCAACCAGAACTAGGTAACTCAGACCACAACTGTATTCACTTGAGAAATTAAACTAGTGGCTGATAGAACTTACTCAACTACAACTTTGAGTTAAAAATTACAATGCAGATTATGGATCACAATTACTAAATTTATAAACCTAGGAATGACAGGAATGTAAATATGAAAAGCAAACAGTGTTCTTGTAGACAAAAGTCAATGAGATTATAAAAAGTACAACCATACAAAAGTTAAGGTTTGAAAGCAAAAATATGGCCCCGTGGTGGAGTAAAAAGGTGAATAAAATGTGTAGGAGGAAAGGTCACCATTGGTAAATTTGCAAGCAGTTCATAGCACTCAGAACAAAGAGAAGCACCAAATGTCAATACCTTCAGGATTTCATAAAGATAATAGGAAAGCATTTTTAAACAAGTGAAAGAACAGCTGAAGGACAATTCGTATAGAATCATCCAGGGTGAGTGTGGTCTGAATATTACTGACAACAAAATAATTTCTGAACTATTCAATACATTATTTTTCTGTTGGTGACAGTATCCAAAATATTACACCTCTTATGGCACAGTTAAATCAACCATTGATCAGGAAGTAGTAGCTTATGAAATTATTAAAATCAAACATGATACAACTGCAGGATTAGATGGACAAAGTGTATCTTTCAGAATGGATATAAATCCAATATTTGATATATTAATTCCAGTAGTGTTTGATTATAAGATATGCATTCTGCAAATAGAAATCAGCATTGGTGATATCAGTTCACAAATGCGGGGAAAGCATCTTCTTTTAGTACTTACAGGACAATAATTCTGATAAGTAACACTGGCAAGGCCTTTGAAGAAACAATTCTGAATCTTACCTCTAAAGTACATATTTTACATATGGATTTTTGACAACATGGTTTCATTTCTAGATGCTCATGTTAAATAAATGTATTGCATTTTTATAATAATACAATTATCAGTAGATAATGGCCTAGCCATGAATGTAATTTACCTTGGCTTAGCCAAGACATTTGATTCGGTTCCCCATGAACCTTTAATCCAGAAACTGGAAACAACTAGACTAATATACCAATTTTATTTAATCTATGACTGCCACTGCTTAAGATTATCTTAAAGTTTTTCAAAATACCTTAGATGTACTGTATAAGTGAGCAACCTGAAAAAATAATGTTTACAACAAAAAATGCTTAGTTAAACATTTCTGCCATAGGAATTACTTAAAATATGCAATAAGTATACTTCTGAAAAATATACATACTGTTAAGGGTCTTGGGCATAAAAAAATCCTAGCCAAGCTGGAGTTTTCACTATGGGATATATGCAAATGACCCCTTAAGGACATATGGCTTCTGAATGTCCATGACTTTTTCCTTTTTAAGTCTTTATGGACAGATTCAGGCCAATAAAGCCAAATGCCACTAGCTGTGGATATGCATGTTTCAGCCTTCTTATGACTTCATCAGCACAGCTTAAGTGGACTGTTTGGCTATACTCTAGAAACACAGGGTCATTAAACCCAGCTGATGTCCATAACCATTAAGGTGTCAGCAAAATATCTCAACTAACAACTAAACCAAAAAGTAGACAAACCAGTTAGTAAAAACTACAAAAAAACTAGCCAAGTTAGAGGTTTTTTTTTTTATTTTTTACTAATTTGTTTTTCTATGTGACCTTTTCACTTTTTGGTTTAGTTGTTAGCTGGGATATTTTCTATGTATGTATATATATATACATATATATATATATATATATATATATATATATATATATATATATATATATATATATATATATATATATATATATATAGGTATATGGGTCTAGGACACATGCTCGACTAGCATATGCCCAAATCACAAAACATCGAATACACATACACGAAAGCATTTAACATTGAAAAGCGCTTCCGTGTATGTGTAGTTCAAAAAAAAAATCTACATTTCTACAGGGGGGCTTCACCCCCCTGCACCTCCACACTCCCTACTTTATTATTCTCACTCCGAGATCACACTACAGTGAGGAAAAGGGAATTTTCCCTTGCCTGCACTGTAGTCCGATCTATGAAACAAGCGCACATACACGGAAGCGCTTATCGATGTTAAGCGCTTTCATGTATGTGTGTTCGATGTTTTGTGATTCCGACATATGCTTATATATATATATATATATATATATATATATATATATATATATATATATATATATATATATAAATAAATTCATATGAAACCACAGGGGCATACAACAAATTAGAGCAACTAAATGACAAATGGCTCCACAAAGCTGCATGAAAGAGGTCACAGAAACAATATTAAGATTAAGCACTTTTGTTCTTTTAATAAACACTCACAATGTCATCAGAATCTAACTGTTTAACACTCAGCCACAGTTTAAAAATGGTGACTGAAAAGTCACATGTTCACAATTGTCCAATCACCATCCCCCAAAAACTCAAAAGATAAAATTTAAAGATGCAATGTGAAACAAAAAAACACATAGTGAAGCTTAGTTCATATCCTAATAACAGTTTAACTAAATGATGTCTTTACAGTCTCTGTGCTAGTAAAAAGCACTTTATGGTAACTGTCTCATTTAAACCTGGATGTCTACCCAATCTTAATCTAATCTTCCACTGGGACTCTCAGCATTCCAGCCTTACATTGTAGTTTCCTGAAAAACACTCATATCTACTGCATCTAGTACAGATAACTGAAATTTCTTAAAGTCATCACATTGTAAGGAGTGTTTTGCTAGAGCATTACTTGTGTCACCATTTCAACAGCTAAATCGTGTTCATAAATCCTGGTTGACAATTTTCTTATAATCTTACCAACAAAGTAGCTGAATGAGCAGGAATCACACAAAGCTAAATATACACACCCTTTGGAATTACAATTGTACCTGTTATTGGACCAACCTTCCAGGTTCAAAGATTTAATAAAAACATCAGAGGTGTTGCAAATGAAGTGGCATTGTTTGCATCTGCTGCATTTGTAAGTCCCCAGTGTTACTTGTCTTCTAGAATCAGTTTCAGAGTGTCTTTCTAAAATGAATTTAATATTGTTTACTCTTTTGTATGTAAAAATGGGGCTGCCTCCTAGTATTCTAGCCAGATCACCATTTCCCAAAATTATTTTCCAGTTCTCCTTGTGAATGTCTTTGATTCAGGATGGGCATGGGGAGTGGAAATGCCCCCGGTAACAAATCAAAGGGCTCTGTGTGGAAGTGTGTGTGTGTTACTACTGACTAGTTGGCTTTCAGGCTTCTGTTTGTGCAAGATTGGACTCACCTCATCTTTTTTTAACAAATGAACATCACCTATGATTTTAGCAAGCCATTCAGAGTTGTACCCTCTCATCAGGAAAAGGACTTCAGAACATCCGTCTCTCATGCAAAAATCATTAGTCTACTTAGATGAACTGTCCCTTCATCACATCTTTCTTCATGTGGTATGGGTGCTGACTCCTCCTATGTAAATACCGATTCACAAAATTTTCCTGTCTAAAGATCATACTTTCCAATTTTTGATTCCTCAAATGGAGGGTCAAAGAAATATCCAAAAAAATAATGGTTTTCCCAAAGCCACTCATAGTGAACTTCAGGAAGGAAGTGCTAGAATTAAACCAAACCAGTAGCTGGTGAAAGTGTTCTTCAGTGCCTTTCCACACAACAATAAGGTTGTAAATAAATATTTTGTAAAAAGTGACCTTTTCAAATAATGGGTGGGTTTTAAAATACCTCTGTTCCCACCAGGACATCACAAGCTTGGTGAATACTGGAGCTGCCCTTGCCCCATAGCCATCCCTGATTTGTGTTTTTAATGTTTGTCCAGGAAGGCAAAGAAATTAATGCCCAAAGCTGTTTCTAACAGGCTATAAATGTTGTTAACAAAGGTGTTCTTGAACTTGATGAATCTACTAAGATACCTCCTAACAAACTCAATTCCAATTTCTTGTTTGATGCATTTATAAAGGGAAACAACATCCATTGACCCAAAAGAATAATCACTTCTTGCAGGTCACTAAGTAATTCTCTTAAATAAAATTTGGATTCTTGAACAACCCTGTTAAGAACATGGTTGAGGAAAACAGAGGTTGGTTCTGTCTTGTAATGATCTGCCATCACACAGGTATGAAGGGTGGATTAGACTTGTTCTTATGCACATTTGTTATGCCAAAAATTATGGCTATCTTGGGTAATTCAATTTGGAAAATGTGTAAGTGTCATAGTCAATGTTGCCCTGACTGAGTTAATTGCTGAGCATGCTGCTGATGTTTGAAAAACACCTTTTAATGTTTTCCATTGTGGTCTCTTCATACACCATGGTGTCTCTAAGCAAGTTGCTGATGGCAAAATTATATTGCACTGTTGTCCATAACCACCACCATGCCCCCTTTGTCAGCCATCATAACCCCGATATCTCTCTATTTTCTGATAGCTTCTTGAGTTCCAGTCTGTCTTCAAGGGAAGATTGTATGTTCTGGATTTCGTGCTCAATTTCTTTTATGTCCTCCTCACATAAATTGTGGTAAACTTGTAATGTGTTGCAGAGTGTCAGATTGTAAGTGCTTCTCCTGCACATACTATCACTCTTGAAGGTGAACTGAGGAATGGTATGTAAAATATACTGTAAATTCAGCTTCCTGATGTAATACTTGAAGTCTATCAACACCTTGGTAAGGTTGGTTGGTTGAGATGGGATAAAGGACAACCCTTTAGCCAAAACTGAAGTTTGTCACTCAAAGGAAATTTACTTAAGATCAAAATCTCAGTTTCTTCAATTAATTTCTTCTTCGGTTCTTGCCTCTTCCCCTGCCTTATTTCTTTCCCCTATGGTTCCTTTTCAGAGTTTTCATGCTCACTGGTGTAGTCAATAAAATTCAATAAAAAAGGGGCTTGTGCTGGTAGTAGATGCAATGACCTCTCTGTCTTGAGTTACTTGTTCTCTGAGACCTGTCTCCTGAAAGTTTTGGAACTCCTGAACTTGCATCCATTCAAAGGATAAGCATTCCCTGTGTCATGTGTTGTTAGGTCTTTTTGTAAATTTTTTTTGCTTTCTGTTTACAATAGTGGCAGTCAATCTATTCACTTTTGCAGAAATCCCAGAATAAAGACTGTAAAACTGGGGAAAGCAATCATGCTGTTCAATTTTGGCATCACGTTTGTGAATCTTCTCTTCTAATTTGCAAACTTTATTGTTGTAGTCTGTCACCAAAAGTTTCAGTAAAGATGGACCACAGTCATTAAATATTTTGACCAAATCATGGTATAGTTTGTCATTGTTAGTAAGGCTGTTGGGACACTTGAATACCCTTAGACCAAATGGGACAATACTGTTCTAAATACACTCCTCTAAATAGAGGATATCATACTGCCACATTTTAAATGTTGTTACTAGGTCCTCTAAAAAAATGTCATGTTTAGTTATCTACTGCATGAAAATTGTCATGTTTATAGTTATCTACTGCATGAAAATTAAGAGGGTCAGTGGTAGGCATACCAATTCCCTGAGGGGATCCCTGTCCAATAAAAATAGTAAATGGATGACTCACTTTTGCGGTGACAAAATCTAGTAAATTTTCTGTACCTGTATGAGTCATCGTCTTGACTTCTCTTCCAAAGGTTTTGCAGCTTCTGTTAACAGGTGAAAGATTTCCTGCAGTATATTCAGTGGAAGAACCAGGCATCGAAGAAGCAGGTGGTAAAACAGCAATGTGGCTCCTGGATTTAAAATTTTCCAATAAGCCACAGACATCCGATACTGCAGATGTCTGTCTTTGAGTGAATAAGGCCAAACCAAATCTTCTGGAATTTGGTGGATGGACACATCCAAATTGGCATCCAAGATAGAAGACTCTCTAAGTATGCTAGCTACACCAACAGAAAGAAAATAAAACAACCACAGCACCACAGAACAAACTGGAGCAACCAAATGACAAAAGGTTCCACAAAGCTGCACGAAAAGAGTCAGAGAAACAATATTATGATTAATCACTTTTGCCACATAACAAGGTAGATTTTTGTGGGGGTTTTTTCTTCTTTTTTTGATGTTTGAGTTTTCGGAAACACGATCATATAGTCTTGACTGTATAAATTTTGAGTTTCTAAAAACTCGATCATCTGACATAGACCTATCTATACATGGATTTACTTCAGTAGATTGACTTATCAGAACACTGAAGCCCAGATACCCAAGAGGAAAGCACCAAACAAACCAGGATACCGACAGGCAAAACATCAGAAGTTTAACATGGGAAAAGAGTCAGTTGGCCAACATGGTGACCTTTGCCCTTTTCCACATTGTAGTATGATCTTGGAGTTGGTATATTTAAGTAAGGGGGGGTGTGGTGGGCGAAGCCCCCCATTTGGATGTGTTTCATTTAGTGTGGTTTGTTTTAGTGGTGGTGTTGAACAACTTACCATTTTTCTGGTGTGATTTTCCAATGTTTTGTACATTTGGTATCCTGGTCTGTTTGATGCTTTTGTCTCGGGTATCTGGGCTTCAGTGTTCAGGTAAGTCGATCTACTGAAGTACATGCATATATATATATATATATATATATATATTGTCAGAAAAATATGTATTAAAGTGTGCATGCTTAATGCTAATTAGAAACTAAATAAGTTAACACGTTTTTCATTCTATTTTATATGCACTGTTTTATATACAGTTGAGTTTCATATGAGACTGAAAAGATGCTTTTTGAAACCGCAGTGTGCTTTCTGAAACTTGCAAGATGCCCCCTGACCTAGTAATTGCTAGCACAGCAATATTTATGTTTATGCCTTTTGGAAATGTACTTGAGAAGCAGGTGATTATCTGCTAGGTCAGGAAAAATGAATGAACAATGCTATATTCTGTAAATGTAATGATTTTAAACAATCAGCTCTGTTCGAAGTATGAGAACATGTGCAGCTGCAGAAGTTTAGAGATAACATAGACAAAGGACTGTTAGAGAAAAGAACTGCAATCTATACTTGCTTTGTGCTCGAATTAGCCATAGTACCTTGAATGGTAACATTGCATATATCTAACCGGTGGTAGCCAAGGCCACGTTGTTTTTCTTAGGAAGTTTCTCACAAAAATTGATAGTACCAGCAGAATATTGTAAAAACAATTATTACTAAATGATGATGACAAAACTTGTGATTCACTATGTCAGCTTGGTAGGCAATGTCTTATTAGAAAGTGTATAAAAATGTTAGCATTTCTGATTCTAGTTAGACAAACTCTGTATTAGCACGTTTTTGTCTCCTTGCTGCAAGATTAAAGTGCCTTAACCTGAACCTACCATGTTATGATCATTTTTAAAGTATATTTTTCCTTTGACAGTTTGGTCCTTCGGACCGGAAAGTACCTCTCACTCTAGGCCCAGGTCAGAATTGGGCCCGATGGCATGTACCCGTACGGAGAAGTGGCCACATCGGCTCTTCTGTTTTGAAAGACCTCCGACTGAATTGTCATTCAAAAGAGGCCAGCCACTGTTTCTGATCTGGGATTGGAGGACGAGTCAACGTTCCGGTGGATCAACTCACAGAGGGTCAGGTATTGAGGAATTTACCTTTTTTCTGTTTTAGATCAGGGACTTGTTACAGTATTGTTTTGTCAGGGAGGTTTGCATGTGCAGATCAGGGACAAAAAGATTGCTGTCTTGTCATAGATCAGGGAAACAGAATAGGTAGGCAGTTATTCTAGATAAACTGTGAAAAGGTGTAAAATCGTGGTACCACGTGATAAGAAGGGTTACGTAACAATTTCTAACTTAGCTAAGGCAACATGGGAAATCAGTGCACGAAAAGTTCCCGAGACCCGCCCCTAACCGAAGACGCGAAATATATGCAATTACAGCGTGCCGATAATGTTAAGTATTATACAAAATGGGTTGATAAATATAAATTTGATGGTAATTTAAATAAATCTTCACTTATTAAACTTGTTAGACAACTTAAAACAGACGCGAAAGGTCAGCTAAAAAAGCAATGACAATTAGGGAGTCCCTCAGGCACACAGGTGGCTTGAGGAAGCAAACCGCAGGGAACAAAAGATTAAAAATTCAAAAGCAATGTTCTTAGATAAAGAAGATAATAACTTGGTAATAGCAACAGCCCCTCCTCCTCCCCCTCCGCTTCCCTTACCAGAATATGAAGCGAGTGGACAAGCAGATCCACCCCCGCTATACCCAGCTGTTCCTGCAAAATCAAAACCGTTTGTCAGAGATCCTATCGAGACCAGGTCTGGAACACGCAACTTGAGAGGGGATATTGAATTATATGAAATAAATAGAAATTCACAAGCTATGAGTGAGGAAGAGATATGTCCACTCATAGAAGTACCAAATCCTCAGGCAGGACAGGATCCAACTCTTTTAGTATATAGACCGTGGACACCGGAAGACATCCGGAAAGCCACAGAGGGAATTCACCATCCAAAAGTTAATTTTAGAAAATTCTTAGAAGACTTACAAGGCATGAGGTTAAGTTACCATTTGAATGGAGAAGAAGTAGAGAAAGTAGTTAGACAAATCGTAGGTCCAGATTGGTACATGATCAGTGGCAACTGAAATCCCCGTGACGCAGAGCTTAGACCACTCCCACATAGTAACGCAGAACTGGATAACAGAGTGAAAGGTCTGACAGACCGAATCTTTGAGAAATGGAAGCCTAGGGCTGATTGGACTTGCATTAATCAATGCATACAACAAGAAGGTGAAACTGTTGATAGATATTATGCCAGATTATTAGAATGTTTTAATAACCATTGTGGAATGCAGGTACCTGAAGATCAAACACATGATTCCCCATATGAGCAACAGCTAAAGAATGCATTTTTAAAAGGCAGTATTGCGCCCATTAGCAGCTTTATTACAAAGCACATGGTAGATCATCGTACAAGTAGATTGCAGTCATTACTAGAATATGCAAGACATGCCGAAAGGCATTTTAATAGCAAAAAGAAAAAGAAAACTCAAGTATTTGCAGTAGAAGATGGATCAGAAGTCTTTGTAGTACAAACTCGGAAGAAGGGTAAGAAAAATACCCAGGGAAACAAACAATCTGATAAACGATCAGAAGACTTTGAAGAAAGAAAGAAAAGGGGTGAATGTTTCAAATGCGGGAAAAAGGGACATTTAGCAAGGGATTGCAGGCAAAAAAAGAAGGTAATCACAGAAGATAAGGAGGGTGAGGAATGACTATATGATAGTCAAGAATCACTGGATAGGAATAAACAAGAAAAGACAAATGCAAATGTGGTAGCAAGGGTAGAGGATGTGACAGAGGAAATAGAGGATGTACATGAATTCATAGATAATGAAGAAAATGAAATTTTGGACTTAGCATTATTGAGCCCCTGAGTCACACAGGAATTTGACTTCCCTCCCCTCTACTTAGCAGACACAAAACTGGAAGTTACACTTCTGGTAGAGGGGAGGGAAGTCAAATTCCTGTGTGACTCAGGGGCTTCACGGACCCTGATACATCCCTCCAAACTACCAGAAAATTCAAAATCACTGGACTACATATTAGTGAAAGCAGCTAATGGACAGCTGTATCGGGACCCACTCTCCCACAACATAGCAATAACTGACCCAGTTTCAGGGATGACCCAGAAAAGCAAAATTGTTGTTTCTGCAAAATGCCCAGTGAATCTCTTGGGCAGAGACCTAATGCAGATATTTGGCATAGCCATAGTTCCAACTATGCAGGGTATGGAAGCACAGCGACAAATGGATACTTTTGTAGTGCGACCAGAGGGTGAAACATTTTATTGGTACAGCCAGGACTTAGTTCCGACTGGTCCAGGGGCAGTAACCAAAGAACTGATGAACGTAGCCATCAGTAAATCCCCCTCCCTTGACACTGATAAACAGCATTTGTTGCATTGCACTCTATATTACTGTAACAGACCAGGACCTGATAAAGAATATGAGCAAGAGCTGTTTAGAAACCATGCTAATAGGTTAGTATTACGAAATTTGTACTGGGACACAGAAGGAAACAGTGTAGTAAGCTGTTCATTGCACCAGGAATTCCTAGCACTTTACAAATTTAATCGATTACCACATGTAAGTTTAACTAAAGATAGAAATTTGAAGTGGGCAGACCTAGGTGAAAGTCACAAGGTGGGAAAACAGACAGAGTTAGAACTCTCTGAACAAGGAGTACAAAAGCAGAAATTAAACTGGATAACACAGACATACACAGCTGTACACTCACAGGCAAGTGAGGATAGCTGAGTAGCACTCTTACTAGAGGAAGAGGAAAAAGCCTTACGAGACATACCAGAGACTCTCTGGTCAACAGGGAAATCAGATGTAGGACTTATTCGTACAGCAGGACCAGTTACTATCATGCCAAAATCAGCTTTTAGACCTCAAAAGAGACAGTATCCCTTAAGAAAGGATGCAGAAATAGGAATCAAACCTATAATAGCAGCCTTACTTAAGGAAGGAGTCTTAATAGAATCTCCTGATTCACCGTGTAATACACCCTTATTTCCTGTTAGGAAAGCAAACGGAGAATGGCGCATGGTCCAAGATTTACAAGCTGTAAATGATGCAGTTATACCCAGGGCACCTACGGTGCCAGATCCACACACTTTATTGAATGATTTAAAATCTCAACAAAAGTATTTTTCTGTGGTAGATATTAGCAATGCATTTTTCTCAATACTGATACACCCAGACAGCCAACATTGGTTTGCATTTACATTTCAGGGGAAACGGTATACATATACGAGACTACCACAGGGATATTGTGAAAGTCCAACAATATTCGCACAAGAAATGGCAAGTAATCTGGCGGGATTTATCCCACCGAAAGGTAGTCAGATTTTACTTTATGTAGACGACATTCTGCTGGCAGCCCCCACCCAGCAAGAATGCAGAGAGGATACCATAGCATTATTACAATTTTTAGCCACTCAAGGATACAAGGTATACAAAAATAAACTGCAACTTTGGAAAAAACAGGTCAAATACCTGGGATATGTAATATCCAAAGAAGGCAGAATATTAGATGAAGACAGAAAAACAGCAATATTGCAAGCACCTAAACTAACTACCAAGAAGGAAATGATGTCCTTCCTGGGTACTACCAACTTTTGTTGGAGTTGAATTCCAAACTATGCTTTGGAATCTGCTCTGCTGACTAACTTGATATTCAAAATGCCAATGGCGGCACAAGATTTATTACAGTGGACACCAGAAGCAGAATCAGGTTTCTGCAAACTGAAACAACTGATAGCTTCTTCCTTAGTTTTAGGTTTACCAAACTATCATAAGCGATTTTTCCAAACTGTAGACTGTAAGCAAGGTTATATGACATCAGTGTTAACACAACAGCATGGGGACAAACAACGCCCCATAGCTTACTATTCATCACAGCTAGACCCAGTGGCGCAATCCTTGCCTCACTGTGTACAAGCAGTAGTCGCAGCTGCAATAACAGTGCAGGCTTCAGCCTCAGTAGTATTGTTCCACCCTCTCACATTGAGAGTGCCTCATGCAGTCGTGATTATTTTACTGCAAGAAAAAGTAGCATATCTTTCTCCTGCTAGACATCCTTCCTGTATGACTATACTGTTGAGCCAACCTCATATGACAATTGAACGATGCACAACTTTGAATCCATCAGCCTTGCTCCCAACCCTTGCAGATGGCAAACCACACTGCTGCCTGCAGAAGATTGAGCAAAAGACACTACCTAGAAAAGACCTTACAGATGTTCCCTTGGATGATGCCGAAGTGACATACTATGTGGACGACTCGTGCAGGAGGGGTCCTACAGGACAGAATCTAGTGGGGTATGCAGTAGTTTCTGATACCGAGATTTTACAAGCAAAGTCTTTACCACACAACTTATCTGCACAAGCAGCAGAATTGATTGCCTTGACAAGGGCATGTACCTTAGCAAAAGGTAAGAAAGTAAACATTTTTACTGACAGTCAGTATGCTTTTTCTACTGTACATGTTTTTGCACAGCAGTGGAAAAATAGAGGGATGATAACATCTACTGGTAAACCAATTAACCATGCGCAATTTATTTTAGATTTGTTAGACTCTATTCAGTTACCTCAGAAAGTAGCTATTTGCAAATGCGTAGCTCATACCAAGCAACAGGATAGAATTTCAAAAGGCAATGCGAGGGCTGATACAGTTACAAAGCAAGCAGCTTCAGCTTCAGAAGTTTTTTTTTTAAGTGAGGAATTACAACCATCTGAGATTTTAGACTTAGAAATGTTAAAAACAATGCAGACACTTACTACAAATGTAGAAAAACAGAAGTGGATAAAACGAGGAGCAATCCTTGAGAAGGGACTGTACATCTCCAAAGAAAACAAACCGATTTTACCATCTAACTTGTTTAGATATGCAGCTTTGTTGAGCCATGGGCAGTGCCATGTCTCAACAGGGGGGATGGTACAGTTAGTGAATCGTGCGTTTACGACGTATGGATTTACAAACTACACAAAAAATTTTTGTGCAGCATGCCATGTTTGTAACAAGCATCATGCACAAGGGGCATTGAAACCTAAGCAAGGGAGTTTCCCTATACCACCATATCCGTTCCATACTATTTGTATGGATTTTATAGAACTGAAAATATGCGAAAATAAGAAATACTGCCTTGTCATTATAGATATGTTTTCCAAATGGGTGGAAGCTTTTCCAACTAAAAATCCAGATGCAGCTACTGTTGCAAAAGTCCTCGTTAAAGAAATTATTCCTAGATTTGGCATACCGGACAAGATTTATAGTGACAATGCCACACACTTTGTAAATCAAACTATACAACAACTTAGCCGTTATTTCGGGATTTCTCTGAAAAATCATTGTGCATACCACCCCCAATCTGCAGGATTAGTAGAGAGGCATAATGGGGTTTTGAAAAATAAGCTTAGAAGATTAATTAGTGAGACACAGAAGAACTGGGTGCACTATTTACCTCTGACACTGTTGAGCACGAGAACTGTTACAAATGCAAAAGGGTTAACTCCTTTTGAAGTTCTATTTTGGGAGGGCATATTATACACTTCAATGGAAACCTCTCATGCCTGCAGAGCAAGAGGCTGACAGTTCACTTGCAGGGTATATGAGGCGATTTTTGAATAACAAACTTTTGCAGTTAAATTCTGTTTCAGATAAAGAGAAAACAAGACCATCGGAAAGCAGTAGCCTCAGGCGCATGGGTCTGGGTGAAGGTGGTGAAGAGAAAAAACTGGAGTTCTCCAAAGTGGGAAGGGCCGTACCAGGTACTAATGTCGACACCCACTGCAGTCAAGATCGCGGAGCAAGCGTCCTGGATTCATTTGACACACTGTAAACTGGTTAAGAACTTTGAACTGGACAAAAACCTTGTTACTGTTGTACAACGAGAACAAAATGACCAGGTATAGAGCAAACAGAGATACAGAACAACCTCAGAAAACTTGCATGATTATTTTGGTAGCTATACTGATAACACTGTTCTTTTTGTTGTGGCCTTTCCTTTTTCCTGCCACAAAAGTTGAACTGATTAAACGTGATGAGCCGAACATAGACTGGCACCCAAACTTTAACACTTATCAGGCAATTACACATGTGTATGCTGAGACTTTTAATGTTTCGAACTGCTGGATTTGCACAGCCATACTAACAGCATACGGGGTGTTATTAATGACTGCAGTCCCCCTTAGGGGTCAATGAGACCTGGGAGAATTTGGTTTATGACACCGTAGCTATTAAAGCATATGATAAGGTAGCACTGTATTTGCCTGTGACACAAAAGGGAATTGTATGTTTTTATAAGAATGACACAATTCAAGTGGGTTGGAGCAAGTGCAATGTGACTGTACATTACAAATGTTATACCAAAGCAAACAAAATGGGTGGAGCTTGTAGTTTAAATTATGACTCATTTCTTGAGTCCATGCATAAGACTATTGATTAAGTGCAATGTAATCCTGTACTTTTTAAACAACTATCTGTAATAGATAGGAAAATGTTTCATGCAGGGCAGCCATTTCATAACAAAGTAACTACTAAGGTAGAGGATTGTTATTTTGTGTGTGGTAAGAAAGCATATAAATGGTTACTTGAGAATTGGTCCGGCAGTTGTTTTTTGGGGTACCTGGTCCCGGCCATACGACACACTGCAGTTTTGCCTCAGGGAAATATTCAAAATACCTGAGATGTAGCCAGGAAAGCTGTCAGAAAGCCTGAAAATCCAGTGGGACAGATCAAGGCAGGCTGGAAAGACCATCATACTGTGGGTACCAAACTGATGCACATGGACTTGAGTGATGCTGTTATATCGTGGGCAGGCATATTACCTGCATATGGTGCAGTAAAATCGATTTGGGAGCTGCGAAAACTGTCTAAACTTCTCAAAGTAATGAGTAATGCAACTTTTTCTGCTCTTGAATTGATAACTGATGAACTGAATGCTATGAGAACTGTAGTGCTCCAGAACCGAATGGCCCTTGACTTCACCCTAGCGGCGAGAGGTGGTACGTGCACTTTAATCAAAGAAGAGTGCTGTGCATATATACCAGATTATCAACACGAGATAAATGACCACCTTGAGGTGATACAGCAAGAGTCGGCCATGACCAAACCAGGCCCAAACCCTCTGACGGACTTTTTCCAGAATTTGTTTGGGGGGTGGGGTTCCATCCTAATGAACATCCTGATTGCCATTTGTGTGGGATTACTCCTATTAGGAGCATGTATTTGTTGTGGTATCCCCTGCATGAAAAAGTTAATCAAAGAATTTATAGATATATCAGTTTCTGAGACTTTGTATCAAAGTACTGAAATTGAAGAATTGTTAGAATGTGAAACACTTTCATAAGTTTAAACTGAATGACTTTCTTAACTGCAAATCCTGAATGGAAGAGGTTAGGAAAAGAAGCAAACTGTTTATTCTTTTGAAAATAGAATTAAAAAGTATTAACAGGGGGGAAATGTCAGAAAAATATGTATTAATGTGTGTATGCTTAATGCTAATTAGAAACTAAATAAGTTAACACGTTTTTCATTCTATTTTATATGCACTGTTTTATATACAGTTGAGTTTCATATGAGACTGAAAAGATGCTTTTTGAAACTGCAGTGTGCTTTCTGAAACTTGCAAGATGCCCTCTGACCTAGTAATTGCTAGTACAGCAATATTCATGTTTATGCCTTTTGGAAATGTACTTGAGAAGCAGGTGATTATCTGCTAGGTCAGGAAAAATGAATGAACAATGCTATATTTTGTAAATGTAATGATTTTAAACAATCAGCTCTGTTCGAAGTATGAGAACATGTGCAGCTGCAGAAGTTTAGAGATAACATAGACAAAGGACTGTTAGAGAAAAGAACTGCAATCTATACTTGCTTTGTGCTCGAATTAGCCATAGTACCTTGAATGGTAACATTGCATATATCTAACCGGTGGTAGCCAAGGCCATGTTGTTTTTCTTAGGAAGTTTCTCACAAAAATTGATAGTACCAGCAGAATATTGTAAAAACAATTATTGCTAAATGATGATGACAAAACTTGTGATTCACTACGTCAGTTTGGTAGGCAATGTCTTATTAGAAAGTGTATAAAAATGTTAGCATTTCCTGATTCTAGTTAGACAAACTCTGTATTAACACGTTTTTGTCTCCTTGCTGCAAGATTAAAGTGCCTTAACCTGAACCTACCGTGTTATGATCATTTTTAAAATATATTTTTCCTTTGACATATATATATATATATATATATATATATATATATATATATATGTGTGTATGTGTGTGTGTGTGTGTGTGTGTGTGTGTGTGTGTGTGTGTGTGTGTGTGTGTGTGTGTGTGTATGTGTACACATATATATATAGGTCAAATTTAGTTAAACATAATTTTGTTTAAAGACAACAGACCCATATATGTATCGAACATGGATCTTTATATTTTTTATTTTATTAAAAGCCAGTAGAATTTCCACTTATTCTTATAGCCTCACTTACTCCATGAGTCCTGAATTTCAATTTCATGGCTGTATTTTTATTCTTTTATTGCTACAGTGTTCCCATTTTGTATCTACTAGCTCTCATTTTATCATTTTTTTATCTTTTTATTTGACTCACTGCTTATCTTGCATATATCCATTTCCTCATTTTTTGAATGCATGCTTGCAAAGTCATTTGCTCTGCAGATATCCACAACTTTTGATGAGGTCATGTCTGTCTCTTTTAAAAGCCTGCACCTGGTTTCATAATTTTTTATGCAATAAACTTTCTCGTATTAAAAATCATGCAGCTCTCCAAGTTATATTATTTGGTGCTATTTTTCACCTCAGTACAAAAAAGCTATAGTCTGTAAAGGACCTTTTGTAAAGACCTGATGGCAGATAAATTGCAAATCCCATGTAGGATAACAATAACTATTGAACTTTTCTCTTATTGCTGGTATGTTACAGTTCCTCTATTTAAGAAAAGTAAAAGACTTAAATAGTTTTAAGACTTCTTTCAAAGTGGAATTCAGAAATGCAGCAGACTTTTTAACTATTCGACTCACAGTGAGGGATACATCAAATTTCAGAATCCAGAGCTTCCATGCTTCAGATAAGTTTCCATATACACAGAAGATTCCTGGTGGCATAACATTTTTCAGTAATAAATATATCAGACCATAGCTGGCTCATTTAGTATCAAGTGCCATTTTCTAATCTGGTGCACTCAATTCTAATCTAAAAGTTAAAAAATATATCGGTCCATTCCCCATCTAGTTAGTTCTCCTCACCTCCAGAGCAAGCAACAAGCAGCAACCAAGTGAAGTCCCTTTCTGTGCTCCTCACTGGATGAGCCAAAAACAATGCTTTGACTTTTGAAACTGTAGGAACCCACTTTCTACGTTTGTAGCAAAGAGCTTGGTACAACTGAAGCACTTTAGTGGTGTGCAAAAGAAGTACTGAATTTTGGTACATAATTTAATATTGGTACTGCACTACTGATTGACTAACATCTCCCAATCACACCCCTAGCATCTTGGGCCCAGGATGGCTGCTGTCTTCACCCCATCCCAGCCATGCTACTGACGTTTACTCATATACTTGCAGACACAAACATTACTGAAACAAATGTACTTATTCACTTCTGTGAATATATTTCTTCAGTCTGTCACTATGTAGCATAAAGTTGTTGGACAGAACAGACAATAATTAACACATACTCTGGATGAGCTAAAATAAGTACAAGAGGCAGGTCAGGTAGAACACTGACAGTTTTGTAGTAGATGGCTATTTTCTATGCCTCCATTACTGGAGCAGTGCTAAGTATTTCATATCCATTAGTTTTGCAACACAGTCTCACTTCATTTCTAATTTTGCCATTTTTTTTACTCAGATTTTATCGTATCTGCATCTGTTTCCTCAGGTAATTATTTTAACTATGTACTAGTATTTCATTTGCTCTGCATATCTATATGTTTCAATAAGATCAAGACTGGTTCTTTTATAAATGTTTCCTTTATTCATCACTTCTTATACCACAACCTTTTTATGTGTCATTAATGAATCATGCAACTCACCAAATGTTCAGCCTTTGGCTCTGTTGTTCATGTATGTAATAAAAAACTTGCATACTTCACAATCTAGTGCTGCATTTATATCAAGAGTAACTCAGATACGCATGGAAAGGGTGAGCTTTGCAAAATACTTTGTATATAGCCAGGTGTATATGGACCTTCCAGCACACAAAGCATTGGAATGAAAGCTGGATGTTATTCAATGCATGTTTACTTCATAAGGTACCTCAGAGATTTCTATGTAGTGGTCTGTTCTAAGACAACAGAATCATGCCATTCTGCCTGCATCTTCGCAATTACCTGCAATGGGTGCCAATGGAGGCAAATACAGCCAGGGTGTGTCTGCGAAGTCAAATATCCCTGGTGATATATAATATTTTTATTCTCTGCTCATCAGTGGGCTGTGCATATTGTGTATGTATTACATTATTTTTTTTTACCTTTGCACATACATAATGTACCTGGCATAACAGGTAGAGCAGCCACCAGTTCAGGGGATGTAGAGACACTGATGGGGGAGCAGAGACAGCTGCATCACTTTAAAATGTAAGGAAGACCCCCATTTTGATGATGAAGGACAGGTACAGCAGGCATTAAACCTTTAGTTAGCAAAAATGACAATGAAACTGTCACTGTTCTACTTGACCTACATACTCAGTCTAATGAAGGTAGCAGGTATCACAAAGTCCTGCCTTTGTCAGGAACTGACCATTGCACTATCAGGAGTAGGGGTGTGGACCCTTGACAAGAAACACATTATGCTGCTGGTGTCAGTCACATGTTTCACATTTTCTATTTCAGTCTTTTAACAGGCTCCCAGTGTTGCAGGTCTCATGTTGAAACAGGTATGGATGTGACCATGCAACCAGGGCATCGTGCTATTTGGTTCTCCTATAAAAATCTTGATCCACAACAAAGTACTTGATCAGAAATGCATGACCATCCTGTGAATGAAGGAACACGACTAAATAGCATCAAACATTAAAATATTTAGTACACACACACACACACACACACACACACACACACACACACACACTAAGCATCTGTGTAGGGTGCCAGTTTTCCTATAAGCTTTCCTATAATGGACTTAATTAATCTCACTCCAAATCTCACCACCCTGGAAAATGAAGAAAATTCATAAACACATAAAAATTAGGCATCACCTTGGAATAAAAATTAAAAAAAATTCTCACACATTCACAAAAAAGCAACTTAAAGCAAAATTTGTATTAGGAATGCACTCACTCACAAGTGCATTTCATGTGCTTAATCAAGCAAACGCACATCAGGGAGCTATAGGAAAATTAGGTTTTATGTTTGTGTGTGTGTGTGTGTGTGTGTGTGTGTGTGTGTGTGTGTGTGTGTGTGTGTGTGTGTGTGTGTGTGTGCGCACGAGTGTGTCTGTGTGTGTTTGTGCACGTGTACTGTAGCATCCAGTGCTTGTAGTAATAAGAGTTGTCTTTTAGAGTCACTCTTTTCCAATTTTTAAACAGTTTCTTTACATTAAAAAGAAGAAACACGACAACTGATGCATTGGTAACTTCTTTCCAAAGTACAAAACTGATGATTTTAGTGCTGCAGAATATACAGTGATTTCCTGAAAGATGTTCAACAAACAAAACAATACTTGTGAAATTTCAGTCTTTTCTATCAATTCTCTCTTTATCCTGTAGGAAAGGATAATTCCAAAATGTTCTTAGAGCAGCCGTTCCTATTCTTTCTCCAGTGTTCTCAAATACCTTCCACTTCTTCACCTCTAGCTCCATGGAGGTGTTTTTTGGTACCTTCTCTGGACCTCAGAGGTCAGTAATCTGGAATCTGATTTCCTTCGTAGGTACTGACTTTTCATAAAACCCAAGAAGCACTTTTTCCTCACTTGTTTTTATAGAGATGTATCTCTTTCTGGTTTATCTACCTTTTCTGTATTTCTCTCTCATAATACATCTGCTGGTAAAAGCAACCATACAAATGAGCAATGTATTTACCAGGTTCAGCAGTCACTTTAGCACAGTGTGTGTGTGTGTGTGTGTGTGTGTGTGTGTGTGTGTGTGTGTGTGGGTCTCAGCCTTCCATCTCCAAAATGTGGAACACTCTCTTTCTCATAATTTATTTATTTATTGTATATATTTATTTTTAACATTTGTTTACCGGGATGTCTGGCTGGGCTTGAGCCCATTTTCAGCAGAGGCCCAGGGGGAGAAAAGCTCGACACAAAATAATACAAAAATATAAAACAAGTACAAATGCAAGCAAAGACATTGGTGATAAAGAAGTAGGTACAGTTACAACTTAATGTATTACAAAAATTTAAATGACTGTATCAAGGATGTAGTATGTACAATTACATCAAGTGTCTTAAGAAGGGAGAAGGATGTGATGTGAATAGTAAGGTTGACAGGTTAGCAAGAGAATAGGTTATAAGCCAAGGAAGCAAAAACAGTATAAGCTAGTGAAGTTGTCCTTAATAAGACAGATGTGAATTAGACCATAGGAACATATTTACGTAGTTCCTTCCTTAGCCAAGAAGGAAATAAGTCAGTAGTTTAAAGAGAGGTGAAGGATAAAGAGAGAAAGCTAGAATTTTGGTGGCAGGGGTCAACCTGGGGCTTGGCAAGAACTGAGCCAGTTTATTTAGAGAAAGATTCCTAAAAGCTTTTTAAAATGAGAACGGTTAGCAGTGGATAGTATGGTGTTTGGGATAGTATTCCAAAGTTTAGATATGGCATAATTGAAAGTTGATAGACCATGCTTATTATTTGCTTTGGCGATGTTAAGCAATTTGTTATCAGTTGATCGTAATTGTCTGCTGGTAGAGTATGGGGAAATAATGTTTATTATGTAGAACAAATGGGAAAACTGTTGAACACTTATTACTAACAACTTCAACTAGGAAGCTTTCAGGATGGTTAAAAGCTATGCCTTTAGATGTATAAAAAGTTATTTTGATGAATTCAAGATGCAATATTATTTACTATAGATTAGTTAAAAAAATCTTAGCACTGAATGTATGACAGACCCTTTCAATAACGAAAAGCAAGGAACACAGAGGTTTTTAGTCAAAATAAAGAATATTCCTCATAGTAAGGTACACTAGAGATGTGTGTGTCTATGTGTGTGAGTGTGTGTGTGTGTGTGTATGCAAGTCTGTGTAAGCATTTGGTGACAAAAACCTCATCTGTACTACCTGTACTGGACACAGATATGCCTTCCTACAGCACGCTAGTATGCTAAGATATCCACTACCAGTGAAACCTTGTTAAAGTCCTGTCCAGCTTGAGTAGGACTGCTAGTGTGCTGCATGATGCAGGGAGAATGGATGTGGTACAACTGAGCTGGTTCCATGCCACAGACGTGTACAGCAATGAAAAAGCAGAGAAGACATAGGGTCAAGTATAGCCCAGACAGCAGTGAAGCTAACTAGTGAAGAACTGGAGTGAGCAACTGATTCTGTCTCATCTGTCCTGGGGGAAGGTGCTTATTAAATCTCATTAAAAGAATGTTCTGTGTGGAAAGACATAAGATGAGCATGCCTTATGTGCAGAGAAAGAGAGTGTACATCTGTCCAAGTGGTACATACAGCATGCAAAGCTCTTACCTGTACTAAAGGATGGTACATCAACACTTGTCTGGCTTCCCTGCCTAGTCCATAGCACATTAGGATCCCTCATTATTTGAACAGCCTCAATCCAAGATAGAAACTGAACATCTGGATCTGGTGTGATAATGAGACATAACTGATACTTGCAGCACAAAAAAATGGAATAGCAAAATGTGACTAGTAGAGATCTGACATAATTTGTGGGTACAGTTTCATAGATTGTTACTAGGCTAATGAACACTAAGGCCCAGCCATGTACCCCAAATCATTTGGGGTCTGAGTATCATGGGCATCTCTATAGGAGGGGGACATGTTAGTAGGGAGATAGCTATGGATTTGTAGAGGGGAATTTATTAGTTAGGATAATACTTTTCCTACTGACTGCCTCTGTCCATAAGGGACATTTGTCAGACCAGGGTAAATTTACGACTGTTGTGGCGATGTGGTTATCGAAGGTGAGACTGTCCACCTGTGTACCTAAGTCTCTTATCAAACTTTCAGTGTTTAATGTACTGCCACCTATATGGTAATTCACGGGTACATGTTTTTTCCCAAGGGGGATAACTATAAATTTCTTGGCATTGAGCTTGAGCCCATGGCTCTGGCACCAAGCATCTGTTTCTGTAAGGCCCTTTTGTAGAGTTAAATTGTTCAGCAATATTTTTATGCTATCATGTAAGTTTGCGGGAGGGGGGAGTTGTGGTTTGACCAGGATGAAGTATGTTATTGATTGTATTCCAGAATTTTTGTAGATTCATTCTGTATTTCCATTGTAAATTAGAATAGTAGTGTTGTTTGTATAGTTTAATTTGGTGTTTGGCACTGTTTCTAAGTTGCTTGTAAATTAAACGGTTTTGGAGGGATTTATTTATAGCCCACGTTCGCCATGCTTTATCCCTTTGTTTTCGGAGGGTATGTGTTTCATGGCTTAACCATGGTGTGTAGTTGGCTTTGATTTGAACTGTTCTTGGAGTCTGTTTAGAATAGTAAGGAAGGTGTCACTGAAGTGCTGCACAGCAGCATCTAAGGGCAGTTGCTTAAGAGGAGTCCAGTCTATTTTTTAAGAATATTAAGTAGAATCTGTAAGTTAAAATTTTTCTTATTACAAACTTGGTGTAAGTTGAGTAGTTTAGAAGGGTTACTGTGATTTCTCAGTAAGTAGGTTCTAAAGTGGTCACTTAATTGATCTGGGAGACACCCTATTTGGTAATACTGGGGTTTATTAGTTAAGGACCAGTCCAAAATAGATTATTTGTCTGTTTTCTTCTCAGTTCTAGTTGAAAGAAATCATTTGAGTGAAATGATGGAGGTTTAGGTAGTTATGAGGATTGTCAGAGTTACATGTCATCCAGTCTGTGTTAAGGTCACCTGCAGTAATAGTTTCCTCTGATACGGCTTTTGTGACATTTTGAAGAATGATTTTGACTGTACTGGAATATATATATATATATATATATATATATATATATATATATATATATATATATATATATATATATATATATGTTTGTTCTGGTTTGGTTGTTATCTGGTTAACATAATTTCAGTATCTAAAGTTACCTGGATGGTACTTTTATCTCCCCCCTTTCAGGAGACAAACTGTTTTATATAAGATTTTATAAATAAATGGGATCTGTTGTGCTTGAAAATAAATGTTACAATCAACACAAAGTTTATCAATTTGTATGCCTTTAATCCCAACACATCTTGCATATCTATAAAAGGACTTCCTATTATATTCAATATTTTATATATTTTCTCCAAATGTTCCTGAACTTGTCTCACACTATGTTTACTTTGTCTGTCCAATGTATTTATTTCAGGTTTCAAACTAATAGCTCAACATTGTTTCCATTTCTTATATTTCTATCCCTCATCTTAATTATGTATCTCATTCTTGTAGATGTATTTCCTGTTTTTTGTGCCTAGATCCTGATGATCTATCTATCTATCTATCTATCTATCTATCTATCTATCTATCTATCTATCTATATATCTATCTATCTATCTATATCTTGCATTCAAACAATTTCCCCTTTACAACTTGCCACATTTTTTCCTGCTGTCATTCCACTGTGATAACTCAAATTAGTTTTAAATAGTGACTGTTTTGCTTCCACGTAGACTGTTATTAATCCTCTTTACATTGGCGCAGATTTTACTTCAGCAGTAATCCAGGAGTAGTTTAAGCTTTATAGTCCCATAATCGAGCCGAGCTCCAAGCTCCTCCCCTACCCATAATGCCCTGCTATCTCCCTATAACCCTCAGATCGAGTTTGCCAGAAAAAAAGGCAATAGGAAATTCTATAACCTAGAAATGGTTACAATATGTTCCAGTGATGTCAATGGAATGAAGACATATCCTGATTCTTTGATAACGAACTAAGGGTCCTGGGGATGGAGGGCAGGTCGGTTGCAGACAAATGAAGTTACCTACTCAGATGGAACGTTATGGTGAGTACATAACTTCTTTATCTGAAGTAGTTAACTTCATTTGCTCAGCAACCTGTGGGACAGAGTCCCCAGCTACCAGCAACTTGGGAGGCCCTTATGGAAGGATATTCCGGAGCACTGCTGAGCCAAACAATGCACGTCCCCTGGATATTAAATCCAATTTATAGTGAGTAATAAAACTATGAGAGGAAGCCCAAGTAGCTGCTGAGCAAATGTCATCCAAAGAAACCCTTGACCAGAAAGCAGCAGAAGTGGCCATAGATCGAGTAGAATGGGCTCGCATTCTCAGGGGCTCTGTATGCTAGGAGAATGCACTGGAAAATCCATCTAGCTAAGTTTACTTTAGTGACTGGCTTCCCCAGACAGGATTTTGCAAAGGAAACAAAAAGTTGATCAGATTTTCGAAGATCTGCTGTTCTGTTTAAGTAAAAACGTAACTGTCTGTGAACATCCAGACAATGAAGTCTGTATTCTCCTTTGTTTTGGAAACTTGGAAAGAAGACAGGTAGATTGATGGACTGGTTGATGTTGGCTTCTGAAGCCACTTTGGGCAGAAAAGAGGGATTAGTCCTGAGGGAGACCCTGTCTTTATGAAAAATGATATAAGGAGGTTTACTGCAAAGAGCATGAAGCTCCGATATCCTTCTAGCAGAAGTAATGGCAATCAGGAAGGCCGTCTTCCAGGATACATATTTTAAGTTGACTGAAGCCGTGGGTTCAAAAGGAGGCCCAGTCAGAGCTTGAAGAACTAGGGTAAGATCCCACGGAGGCACTGGATCTTTAATAGGGGGTCTTAACAAAAAGGTTCCTTTCATGAATGTTTTGCATATCTTGGAGGACGCTAGAGGCCCTGAACTGTTTCCAACGTGGTAGTGGGAAATAGCTGCCAACTGAACTTTAATAGTAGAAGCACTAGCTCCTTGATCAAAGGTATGCGAAAGAAAGTCTAGAACTGCTGGGATAGGAGCCGTGAAGGGGTCTAAGTTCCTGTGCTCCGCCCATACAGAGAAACGTTTCCATTTACTCTTGTAGATTTTCCTGGTAGATGGCTTGTGGGCGGCCACCATGATGGCCTTAACCGAAGAAGATATACCGGGAGTCCTAGCCATTAAGGGAACTGGATCAACCAAGCTGAGAGTTTGAGGTAGTCCAGATCGGGGGTCTTTAATCCTAAAGGATGAGAGATCAGATCCGGATTAGGATCTAAAATCCAGGGAGGATGTAGTAGATGAGACAGCAGGTAAAGGAACCAGGTTTGACGAGGCCAGAATGGGGCTATGAGGATAACTCTGCTCCCCAACCGAGCAAGAACTTTGTCATCAATGGAAGAGGAGGATAAGCATACAGAAGACCGGATGGCCAAGCATGAACTAGAGTGTCTCTGGGGGCTTCCCCTGGTGGGGGAATCAGAGCGAAGAACTCGCTGCACTTTGTGTTTGAAGGTGAGACGAAGAGATTGCAGCAGGGTTGATCCCATTGGAGGAAGATTTGTTTCGCTACTGCTGGGTTCAGAGACCACTCGTAAGGTGAGAGGATCATTCAACTCAACCTGTCCGCCAAGATGTTTGACCGACCCGGGATGTGCGTTGCTATGAGAAAGCGGTTGGTGGATATCGCCCATTCCCATACTCTCATTGCCTCCCTGCAAAGTGGATATGATCTGGTTCCCCCCTGTTTGTTTATGTACCAGACTACCGACATGTTGTCTGTTTGAAGTGCAATAGTTCCTGGAGGGAGAAGGGGATGGAGAGCCTGCAACGCTAGAAGCACCGCCCTCATCTCCAGGACATTGATATGCAGTGAGGTCTCTGTGAAAGTCCACATGCCTTGGACGGATCTGCCCATGCAATGCCCCCCCCCACCTGAGGAGAGATGCATCCATGGTTACCGTGACATGGGGAGGGGGGTATAACAAAGGGGCGGCCTTCTCGAAGATCTCTGGAGCGGAGCCACCAAAGAAGTGACTCCCTGCAAATCCTGCTGAGAGGAATAGGTGTAGACAGGGGGTGAAAAAGAATGGACCATTGAACTTGTAATGTCCACTGAAGGATCCTCATCTTCACGTGAGCGAAGGGTGACAGTCTGATGGCTGCTGCCATGGATCCCAGGGCCCTCAGGACTAGTTCCGCTGGGGGAGCTGACGATTGTAAGTGGTCTAGAATGTGAAGGCTCAGACTGCGAAGTCTGTCAGCTGTCAAAAAGACTGTGGATTAAGTAGTGTCTATCCTGGCCCCTATGAATTCCAAAATTTGAGTAGGTTGAAGGGAGGATTTCTGGTGGTTTATCGTGATCCCTAGTTGGCAGGCTAGGTGTAAGAAGTAGTCCCTGCCTGAGCAGAGTTGATGCCTGGTGGGGGTGGTTAGGAGCCAGTCGTCCAGGTACAGAAAGACCTGTATTCCCTGAAGCCTCAGGTGGGCCCCTACAATTGCCATGACCTTGGTGAACACCCTGGGGGCTGTGGTGAGACTGAAGGGTAGGGCCCTGAACTGATAATGGCTGGCTCCCAGCCGAAAGCGGAGGAACCTTCTGGATGGTCTTTCCATCAGAATGTGGTAGTACGCATCCTTGAGGTCTATCGAGCACATCCAGTCATTCTCCTGCAAAAGTGGGAGAATGGGTTGAATAGTGACCATCCGGAATTTTTCTTTGGCGACTGACAGTGTTGACAGGTTGAGAATGGGTCATAAGTCCCCCGTCTTTTTGGCACCAAAAAGAACCTGGAGTAAAAGCCTGATCCGGATTGTTCGGGGGGGGGGTGCGCTGGATAGCTCTTTTTCTTAGCAGCCCTCAAATTTCTGATGCTGCTGCCTCCCTCTGATTGGGTGGGACATCGGGGAGTTTTTTTGATCAGGGAGGGTGAGAAAGGAAAGGAATTGAACAGCCTCTGGATATGATTCGGAGCAGCCAGCGATCTGTTGTGATGGACTCCCATTTTGCTAGGTATTCAGAGAAGCACCCCCCGACTGCCTCCAGAGAGGAGCAGTCGGGCAACCCCTCAGGGCTGCTGCGCGGGTCGATCCGAAAAAGGTTCTCTCGACCCAAAATTCTTCGGACCCCCTCTGCCCCTGGGCCAGCGTCCACCCTGTCCTCCTCTGCCTCTGAAGGACGAGGGATCCGGAGTGAAACGGGATTGTTGAGCTTTCCAGAACCACATCTTCTTCTGTCCTCTTTGGTTCCTGGAGTAGGACCTCTGAGGAGCCGAGAAGTGGATCCCGATGGCAGACAACGTCTTCCCATCTTTCTTGCTCTGGAGGAGCATATCGCGGACAGTTTTGCCGAAGAGCATAGAACCATCAAAAGGGGCGTTCACGAAGGATGCCTTGAAGGGTTCCACAAAGTCGCAGAGATGGAGCCAGGCCTGTCTACGTAAGACGAAGCCCGTTCCGCTAGCTCTAGCCGCTCCCTCCATAGCATGGGAGAGAAGCTGCATAGTTGTTTTGGTAATTGACTTGAGAGTGGCTATTTGAGCCGAGAAGGTCCGCTTGTCCTCGGCTGACATGGATTCTGGGGTTGACCCAGGGTACTCTTTAATCAGGTCCCTCTGGAGCCGAATTACATGCACCATATAATTCAGTGACCTTACAGAGAAGTTCGCTGAAGCGAACATCCGCTTTCCCAAATGGTCAATCATCCGAGACTCCTTGTCTGGAGGATGCACCGAGGAACTCTCCTGTGCTAATTCCTTTTTAGTGGCAGCTGCCACCACCATGGCATCCACTGGGGAACCCTTGCTCCAAACTGTCCTGTCCGTGGGAGGGTTGAGGATCCTGTCCAGTCTCTTGGGTAATGGCTCAATGGTGTCTGGCTCTTTCCATGCCCTGGTAGTTATGAGGTCTACCAGGGGGTCGGCGGGAGGGGACACCCAAGAGGTAGATGGGCCTGCGTCAAATGCCTCCAGAAACACAGACTGATCCAAGGAAGGTTTTTGGGCAGACCACCCCCCTCTAATGCGTAACATTTCCATAATGTCTCCGAAGGAGAAGTCTTTGGGGGTGACATTGGGGAACCTTCCCCTTTCTCTAAGTCTGTGTCCTCCGTGAGGGACTCGGGTGAGTCCAAGTGCCTCCTCTTGCACTTCCATTTGTGAGGGACCTCCTCTGGGGGGCTGTCTGAAGAGGCCTCACCAACAAAGTCCTGTTCCTCTATGGGAACAATATGGGTCATAGGCACAGGCTGTCCCGGGTGCCGAATGATGGAGGAAAGGCCCATCTGAGTGGGAATGGTGGGTGGATCTGAAGCAAGAGCCTGGGGCCTCGAATCCCTCGAAAGGACCCTCTCCACGATGTTGAATGCCGAGGGGGAACTGCTTTCCCTTGGATCCGAAAGCATTCCCCTCAGATTCGACGTGCGGATCCGCACCGAAGGTGATCCGACCAGATCCGAAAGGGTAGTGTGCACAGACCTTAACGGAGCCAAAGGCCCACTGACCCCTCCAGATCTGACATTCAGCTCACGGCCCCGAGAGCTCAGATCCGACAGACTCAAGGGTACAGTCGGCGCCAAAGTAGGAAACACTGTCGGCGCCGACCCTACCCCGGCTCCGAAGCTAGTCAGATCCGACAGCTCCGAACCCCGAAAGCAGGTCGGAGAAGGAGCAATGGGAGCGAAAAAAGGTGTCGAGCTTCCCCCCAGCAGGGGGGGGGGGCAAGAGCACTCCCATCTGCATCTGGGCCTGAAGAAATCGACGCATCATTCGGTCCATATCTGCATCCGATAAACTTCTGGTGGATTTAGATGAGGCCACCGAAGCTGGCCGGGAAGGCCGCCTGGATGACCTCGAGGGTGACTGGGTCTCCTCCTCCGGCTCCGGGGAGAAACTTGGAGAACGGAGCCAGAAGGGGGAAGGCCCGGAGACCTTAAGAGGAGAGGCAAGCTGTTTAGACGGCGGTGCCGAAGGGGTTGAGTCAGATCGCCTCTCATAACTGTGATGCCTTTCCTTCTGTCTCTCCCTATCCTTTCTATCCTTTTTTCTGCTGTCCCTTTCCTCCTGGGCCAGCGAGGGAAGGTGAGTCCCGGCCAGAGGATCAGGAGCGGCTGGCGCCACCGAGGAGGTCGAAGCAGAGTCCGGGGGCAAAAGGCCCACCAGAATAAGCTTCGACCTCCTATCTTTCAAAGCCATGGGGTTGAAGGCTGCACAAATAGTGCAGCTCGAGGAGAAGTGATCAACCCCCAGGCACAGGACACACCGAGTGTGGCCATCTGCTGGGGACAGCTTATGGCCACACTCGGTACATTTAGAGAAAATGGCTTTAGGGCCTTCAGCCATTGTAAAAGAAGAAAAGGAAAAGTAGGCCCACCAGCACACACCTTCACACATGCAGAGGGGGGAGGGGAATAAATCTAACTTAACCAAAAGTTAAAAGAAGTACCCAAAAAAGACTAGAAAGATAAGGGGAAGTTCACACACACAAAGTTAGAGAAATATTTGACAGGAATTCAAGATTTAAATACTACACTTACAGTACTACGCTCGGAGCTCATTCAGAGAAGCTTATGGAAGCCGCGGCAAATGAGATCTGAGGGTTAGAGGGAGATGGCAGGGCATTATGGGTAGGGAAGGAGCTTGGAGCTCGGATCTGTTAGCTTGGAAAGCTGCCGGCTCAGATCCGATACCCACAGGTTGCTGAGCAAATGAAGTTAGCTACTTCAGATCAATACTTTCCTTAGCAATACAAACAATCTCCACTATGTTCTGTTCCTTGGTAGGTTTCTTACCAATCTACGACAGCAAATAATTTAATTACTAATGCTGTACATTAAATATTATTCCACTATGCTTCTACTAAATTTAAGTCCCCAGCTATTATGATACTTCCTCCCACGTTTCATGCAAAAAATAATGCATGGATTAGTCTAGGTCATCAGCACTTGGTTGTGATGGTCTATATACTCTAACAACTGTAATCTGTAAAAACGCTGACTTTTATTGTTACTGTTACACAATCTACAGTAAAGGTGTTATCATCAAAGATGAAATAAATACAGGATTAATAGCAATCTTTAATCTCTATTATGACACCTCCACCTGATTTCTGTTAGAAAGTACATTACAGAAGAAAAATATTTATAGCCTGACAGAACTAGTTTCCAATCACTGTTCTTTTACCATGTTTCGAAAACAGTAACATCATCAATCTAATGTAAAGGCAGCAAATTTCCCAATCAAAAAAATACTTCATTGTTAATGCTCCATGCATTAACAACCAGCACAGATAAATCAACTGTTGCTATCTGTGAACTATTAAATTTTTGACTTGGCAAAAACCCTGTCTTGTGCAAGCCAATTTTTACAGCAAATACATTAAATTATTTATTTTCCCTTGTCTTAAAATGTAGACTCCACCGTGTCTGAATAAATGTGTGCACAAAATATAACCTGAATGTTCTATATATTCCCACTTTAAAAAAGATGTGCCATCTTAGTGTATTTACCCAAAAAAATCGTGTCACTCATTTTTACCTTATTTTCTTTTCTACCTGTGATTTGTGAAAATATGTTATAACCCTTGTTACAAGCTATGCTGTCTAAGAGGATTGTAAGTTTCCTATTAACAGTTGTTGTTGTTTGTCTTTTCGGCTTTTCCCGGTTAGGGGTCGCCACAGCAGAACTCCGGCCCGCTAATGATTGGCAGTTGATTTTTATGGTGCCGAGTTGCCAGCCCGACACCCAACCTTCAGTGAAGGCACGCTCATTCACGCATGTCTTTCGGAGGCCACTTGACCACGGGGAGGACATGCAGATTCCACACAGAAGGCGCTCCCTGCACACTATGAATGAAACAGCTCCATATTTCCTTAAATGAAGACATTCTAAGGTTTTACATCTTCTATCTGTGCTCCTGGCCGACATAAAGTTTATTATCCTCTCTGCAACTGTATCATTTCCTTTAAAAATTGAATCTCCAATTACTAGAATATCTTTTATAACTGGATCTAAAACTTATTCACCTCTAATTCGATAATTCTCTTCCAAGTGTTATTAATCTCACTGTTTTCACCACCTAAATCATTAGCAGTCTTTGTAATTCCACAGCATGAGCCATGTTCTACAGTCTTTCTCTTCTTTTTTCTTACAGTAATGTTCTTTAATCCTTCAAAGTTTAATTTAGATTTCAATTTCTTCCTTTTAGCCCAACCCTTGACTCTTTTTTCGATCTTCCTTTTAACGGCAATATAATTTTCTATAGACTGAATGCTTAGTGATTGAGCAATGTTATAATTTTCTGTAAAGTGGGTATCATATATCAAAGTAGTATCCTTTTGTTTAGTACATTTTTCTCTTAGTATTCTCTGCATTGGTCACTTTCTTTTTCTTCCCTCAGACTGGTATATAATTGCATCCAGAGCTTCAAAGTGGTCATCTGTATTATTATATTTAATAGGGGTTGAGGTGTCCTTTCCCAAATGTGTTCCATTTTCTCTTTGTCTAATATTCTTTATCTCATCAGCCCAGTCATTAATATGTGTAACAACAGTTTTCCAAGTTGCACCAATTGCACAAATACAATCATCATCAGCAAATCTAGATTTACACTCAAGAATATTAAACAAATAAAAATAAATAAATAAGCAAAGCATCCATTTTTTTGACATGAGGAATACAAGTATTATAGATAGCCAGCATTTACAACACTGGACAAAATATGTACACTTCAGCATTTCATTATTGGCGTAGTCATTTAAAGAATCTATTCTCAGTGACAAACAAAGAATCTTGAAGATTCTGTGTTGAGATCTCAGGACTCGCACTGCCAAGTTTCTAGACAGCAGAAAACAAAAAAAAAAAGAAAATACAGGATAACAAAGGATAGTATATTGTTCTTCTCATTTAAACTTTTTTTTCAGGTAGCACATCCTGTGACCCTTCAAACTTAGTTATAACAACTACAAGGTCATAGGGACTCCACATCTCAGGAATCTGCAATGCAGGTCCCAAGATTTAAAATGGTTACTATTTTGAAAGAAACAAGAAATGTCTAAATCAGTACTCAAAGAATCCATAAAAATGAAAACTACTGATTTAAGTTGTATGAGGAAATCTTAAAACAATACACAAAGCCATATCAAATAAAGTACACTAAGCTAACCTTGGACAAAGGAAGGTAGTCTGATCTAACACGCCAGTCAGATTAAACTGCTGGACATTCATTACATCATGGGTGAATACATTCAATAGACTGGACTCACTATCACTAACAGTCACTCTTGTTATAACTAGATAGTCCCCTTGACAGGGCTAGAGTGTGCCTGCCTATAATATATTCCTTTCTTCCAAAAGCAGTAAAAATCTGAGTTAAAAAATAAGATAAAATATAAATCAAAATAAAACTCCTACCAAGCAGTTATACAATAAATCACAAAAGAAAACTGGATGGTGTTACCTAAGGACTGGAGTGTCCTACCTACAATATCTATGAATTTATAGCTGGCTAGATTTCTTGACAGGGTAGAGTATGCCTACCTATCTATAATCTATCCCTTTCTTCCAAGAAATACTAAACGTCAGAGGTAAGAAATAAAATATAAATTAAAATAAACCTTCTCCTATTATGCAGCTACACAATAAATCACAAAGGACCAGCAAAATAGGACAAGCCTTCACTCCAGCTACTCCAAGGTATCTATGAATCTTGGCATAAATACTGTCTAGACAGACCTACCTACTATTTACCAGTGAAAGAGCCCTTCATTATTAGGCATGCAGGTATTCTATCCAGGATGAAAATGCCAACATGAACAAGCCTGTATGGGCATGCTGAACTTGTGTAAATAGTATTTCTTAAATCTTTAACAAGGCTACAACTTGTTTCCATAATCACTTGTGTATGCTAAAGATTTTGGGTACATTGATTTCTGTTGGCTAAAAGGTGTTAACATTTGATTTAGGTCCAGAATTGTATTCAGCCTGATGCGACCCCATTAACGCAGCTCTGTTCCTTATTAACATACTGCCTTCATTGCTCGGCTATACTGTGTGACTACTAGATATCTGCAAGTAAATAAACGTAGCAGTGTTTTATGAATCTCAGCCTTTTGTGTATATGTAGGTATGTGATTATTTCAAGCGCAACTATTACAATATTCTAATCAGTCTGCCTTTACAGATTATGTTTTTACTGAATCCTTATTTCATGGAAAGACTATAATGCTAATATAGTTAGTACCAGTATTGGGGTATTTTTTTAAATTACTGATGTATGCCTATGAATGTAAGATTTTAGGTAATGTTCTTTTATGTTATTGACAATACAAGTACTTCTGAAAATGTGTATTGATAAAATAAATACTCATTGAGTGTTGAATGTAATCATTTTCTTTTTCGATTTTTTATTTATAAATCAGAAAATACCTCTCTGCCTCAAATATTGCCGAGTACAGCTAATTCTAAAGTCTCCCGTTTAGAAGTGATATTTACAGATTTACACATCTCATCAGTAATGCGAGCATTCTGGTACACGTAATGTTGCCTTTGGGTTACGTAAGTAAAAAAAAGTTCAGCAAGCTACAGCAGGCGGTACTCACTGCTTATTATTGATTAAACATGAAATATAGGCAGGTTGGACATTTGACTGTAAGAGGATATCATTTAGGACGGCAAACACAGAAACATAAAAACATACAAATACAGCTGCATTATTTCACCAGCTGACATTTGAGGATGTGCATCAACAGTATCTCTGGCAGAAAATGAAAAAAAGAAGTTATGTCTTACCATAATGTTCCATCTATGTTGTTGATCACTGATGGGTTCGGTTCAAGCCCTCGGAACCATGTCGGCCAAATACCAAGCTCGCGGCAGCCAAAAAACTCTCGAGCTAAGTTTCTTCCCACAATGCCCTTCTCTGTTACCTCAGATCAAGTTTGCTCATGTTATACAAGTAAAGCAGAGACCATTTCTGCACAAATGCCCTAAGACACCACTTGGACCCAAAGTAATCACCAGGAGCTTTTGGCGGGAGAAGGAGTGTTGGAACTTGTAAGTGATGAATGAAAGAAGATTAACAACACAGATGGAACATTATGGTAAGACAGTACTTCTTTATCTGATGTTGTTAATCTTCTTTCCATTCATCACTGATGGGGCAGAATCCCCAGCTACCTTGTAATCCTTGGGCGGCCCTTATGGAAGAACGTTCCTGAGTACCAATGAGCTGAAGGCAGCTCTCCCTCTGGAGACCACATCCAATTTGTAATGATTGATAAAAGTGTGGGGTTTAGCCCAAGTGGCTGCTGCACAGATATCATCCATAGAAGCCATGGAATGGAAGGCTACAGATGTTGCCATAGATCTAGTAGAATGGGCTTTAATTTTCTGTGGCATAGGTTCTTTTGCAAAAGAATAAGTGAAGCGTATGCAGTCTCTTAGCCACTTTGATAAAGTGACCTTGGAAACAGAATTTCCCAATCTAGGCCCAAAGAAGGAAATGAAAAGTTAGTCAGTTTTATAAATTGCTTTGGTCCTGTCTAAGTAAAACCTCAATTGTCTGTGCCCATCCTAGGAATGTAGACAGTATTCCCCTTTATTAGAAAAACACGGAACAAATACTGGTAAATCAATAGTCTGATTGATAGAAAAGTCAGAAACAACTTTGGGAAGGAAACATGGATTTGTCAGGAGTAATACTCTGTCCTTGTGGAAGATTAGATAGGATCTTTTGGTGCATAATGCCTGAAATTCAGAAATTTGTCTGGCTGATGTGATGGCTACCAGGAACAGGGATTTTCATGACAAGAATTTGAGGTCACACTTCACTGTGGTCTCAGATGGAGGTTGAGTCAAAGACTGGAGTTCCATGGCTCTATAGGTTGTCTGATTGGAGGCCTAATGTGGGAGACCCCTTTTAGAAATGTTTTACATAACTGAAGTGAGATGAGGGAAGAACCATCCAATCCATTATGATAGTTTGAAATAGCCGCTAGATGTACTCATATGGTAGAAGCCGCATTTCCATCCTTGAAAAACTTGGACAGGTACAGTAAAACCGCTGTGACTGGAGCTGAATACAGATCTAGCATGTTAATCTTTGACCAAATAAAGAATCTTTCCAATATGTCCAGATATAGTCTTCTGGTGGATGGTTTATGAGAGGCCAGAATAATGTCACAAACAGATGAGGAGAGGTCATCCTGCCTGACAATTAACAGTAGTGGAAAAACCAAGATGTCAGCTTGAGACTGGACAGGTTCGGATGACTCAAACCTTGGGGGTGAGAAATTAGGTCTGGAAGAGGGTCCAGAATCCATGGTTGACATAACAGATAAGGCCAAAGGAAGGGGAACGAAACTTTTTGAGGCCAAAAGGGGGATATGAGGATCAGGTTGCATTTCAACCAAATAGCTTTCTTTATGAATTGGGGTATCAGAGGAATGGGGGGATAGGCGTAAAGCAGTCTTGTGGGCCAATCGTGAATCAGAGCATCCCTCGGGGACTTCCTCTTTGGGGGAATAGGACAAAATAGCTGCTGCATTTGTTGTTTGATAGGGAGGTGAATAGGTCGCAGCAAGGCTGGCCCCAATGGCTGAAAATTTCTGCTGCTACTTTGGGATTGAGAGACCACTAGTAAGGCAGAAGAATACATTTGCTCAACTTGTCTGCAATCATGTTGAAAACCGCCAGGATATCCATTGCTATCAGAAAGCAGTTGGAAGCTATCGCCCACTGCCAAATTCTCATGGCCTCTCGACACAGGGGATAGGACTTGGTTCCTCCTTGCTTGTTGATATACCAGACTACCGACATACTGTCTGACTGAATCACAATTGTTCCAGAAGGAAGAACAGGTTGGAATGCTTGCAACGCTAACAGCATCACGCTCAGTTCTAGAACGCTGATATTCAGGTTGGCCTCCAATGTGGACCATGCACCTTGGACTGTCTTTCCCTGGAAGTGGCCCCCCACCCTATCAGGGAAGTGTCTGTGGTCACAATGTCTTTGGGTTGAGGGGGTTGGAATGGACAGTCCAAAGTTCTGTGTCTGGCCTTATCCACCAAAGAAGGTCCTCCTTGCAAGAATTGGTCATCTGAATTTGAAAACATAGAGGATGGTAATTCGGAAACCATTGAGAAAGAAGAAGCCATTGAAGTATTTGCATGTGCAGTTTTGCAAGAGGCACTATTGGTATGGAAGCTGCCATGGATCCTAAAACCTGAAGAAGCTGGCTTGCTGAGACTTTGTTTTGACAGAGTATCACCCGGAGCTGAAGCCTCAATCTCTGCAGTCTGTGAGCTGGGAATGATAGCAGACAAGAGCAGGTATCGAAGACTGTTCCAATGAATTCTATCTTCTAGACCGAAACAAGTTTGGATTTCTCCCAGTTCACAGTTATCCCCAACAGTTTTGCCAGTGAAAGGGTGTATTGCAGAGCTATTACCAGAAGATACTTGGAAGGGGCAGTAAGGAGCCAATCTTCCAAATACAAAAACACCGGAATCTTTGCAGTCTCAAGTGAGCTGTAACCACTGCAATGCACTTTGTGAACACTCTGGAGGCTGTAGAGAGTCCAAACAGCAGGGCACGACACTGGTAATGATTGGCTCCTAGCCAGAAGTGAAGAAGACTCCTGGAGCATTTGTCCATTTTTATGTGGTAAGGTCTATAGAGCACATCCAATCGCCTTCCCTTAGAAAAGGAAGAATGAACTGAACCGTGACCATCTGGAATTTGGTTTGGGCAACAGACTTGTTCAAATTGCTGAGATCCAGAATGGGTTTCCAGTCCCCTGTCTTTTTTGGCACCAAATAAAATCTTGAGTAAAATCCAGATCCACATTGGTCTGGTGGGACTAACTGGATGACTCTTTTCTGATACAGCTTGTTTATTTCCACAGCTGCTTCTTCGCTTTGACTGGGTGGAATGTCGGGAAGAGTTGTTGGAAGCTTGTGAGGGAATGGTGTAGCCTCTGGTTATGATCCTCTGCACCCAACGATTGGTGATTATTGAATGCCAGGCAGCTTGGTGCAGACAGAAACGACCCCCGACTGCTTCCAGAGGAAAGCAATCTGGCTGTTTTTCAAGAGCACTGATAGGGCTGCCCAGAGAAAGAATCCCTGGGTTCCTGATTACGTGGACCCCCTCTGCCTTGGTAGGGGCATATTCCAGAATTGTTAACCCCCTGCCCCTGGAGGTAGCATAACCACACGTGGCATGGAAAGGACCCTGAGACTTTTTGTGCCACATTTTGCCACTCTGGTTCCTGTAAAAGGAATGTTGAGGGTTGGAAAAAATGTAGGCCTACAGCAGACAGGTTCTTACCATCCTGCTCACAGCTGGCCAGAGTGTCCCTCACTTTGGGGCCAAAAAGGGAAGATGCTTCGATGGGAGCATTCAGGAAGGAAAACTTGAAAAGGTCCACGAAGTCACAAAGGCACATCCAGGCATGGCATCTCATAACTATGCCTGAACCCACAGCTCTAGCCATCCCTTCGGTTGCATGTGACAGTAACCTCATGGATGAATTAGAGATCAATTCCGGGGTTGCAAGCTGCGAGGCAACTTTATCCCTTACCTTGTCAGACTCTTTGGAGTCTCATAAAATGTGCCAAGTAGTTCAGGAACCAAATGGCAAAGGTCACTGAAGCAAAGACTCGCTTCCCTAATCTGTCCATGGGCTGGGACTCTCTGTTGGGTGGGTGGACAGTATGACTCTCTTCAGCAGGATCATTTTTCATGGCCACTACCACCACCATAGCATTGACTGGTAAACCTCTGCACCAATGTGGGTTTTTCTCAGGTGGAGAAAGTATCCTGTCAGGTCTCCAAGGGATCAACTCAACAGAATCAGGGTTCTTCCAAGCCCGCTGCACCACGAGCTGAACTAACTCATCTGCAGGTGGGGTCACTCAAGATGTAGATGGCTGGGCATGGAAAGCCTGCAGAAACATGGACTCTTCAGAAGAAGGATTAGTGGGCTTCCAGTCACCCCTTTGCTTTAAAATTTCAAAGATGTCTACGAAGGAGACATCATCAGGGGGTGACCATGGAGAACCTTCACTGCCATCAAAGTCCATGTCCTCTGTAAGGGACTATTCAGGCGAGTCTACGTACTTCCTCTTGCACAATCTCTTCTGAGGAGGACTCAGAAGAGTGGGCACCCTGCAGCGGAGGTTCCTGCTGCTTTCCTGCTCGGTGTCCAGGGGAGGTGGTCTGTGACAGCTGTAGCTCAGGGAGAGAGGTCTGGGGTTCAGATGTTGGTGGAATGCTTTTAGAAGCAAGTGCTCTCTCCATAGCATGGAAAGCAGGTCCACTCAAATAGGGATGGGAGCCCAGAACCGAGAAGGACAACCTAGGAACCGAGGTCACACCTTGCTCCGTCGAACCTGCTCCCGAGGACGGAGCCTCAAGCAGGATCGGTGCATACAGGACTCCCGACACTGAGGACAGAACCGAAGAAACACTCAGAACCATGCCCTGAACCGAGGAATGTGCAGCCCAATCACGGGGTTGAGGAAGGACCGGTTCAGTGTGAACCAAAGACCAAAAGGACAACCTCGGAGCTACAGTGAGGTCCACTAGAGGAGCTGAGATGGGGGAAGTTCCAAAAATGACATCGGAGCAGAAGGCTTTAGAACCGGTATGGTCAAAGTAGGAGAATAGGATGGAGTCTGTAGAGAAGTAACCCAAGTCCTGCAGGAGGATGGGTCCTGGAAGGAGTGGGTATCCCCATGGCTGTCAACAGCTGTTCCACAAGACGCAACACATCAAGATCAGAAAGGCTCCTGGTGGATCTAGTGGATACTCCCAAATGGGAGTCAGGACATTCTAGGAACAGACTGTACACCTGCCCTAGAAATTGGTCTGTGGATGGAGAGTATCGGATCCATGGTGTGGAATCTACCAGCACCAATGTCTCAAGTTTGGAGATCGGAAGCAGTGAAGTCAAAGTCATACTTACTGGGGCCATAAAAGGGCTCGGCACTGAAGGGGCACTTTGAGCCAACGTGGAAAGTTCAATCGTAATCGCAGAGATAGGCATTGAAGGCATGCACTGTGCCGAAGCAGCACTTGGTGCCAAAGTCATAGTATTCGTAGTGAGGTCGATAGTCGGTGCCGGAGACAGTATCAGAGCCATAGCTGGCGCCGACATAGGTACAGTCGTAACTGGAGCAGAAGAGATCAGTGCCAATGAGGCAGACTTATGCTCCGAAGATAGTTTTGGCACTTTAGGCTTTACAGATTTGCCCTGGTCACCAGATGGTGAAGAGGGGAATGAATGGGAACTTTTCTTATCCTTAATTGGAGGGGATGAGACCTCCTTCGCAGAAAAAGCCTCTGAAAAGGGTGACTTAAGTAGGCCCTTCAGGATCAAAGTGTGCTGACTGAAACTTTGACAAATCACACAGGGAGGTTTCACTGAGAGATGGGGCACCCCCAAACAGTAAACACAATTATCATAAGAGTCACTATACGGGCATTTACCCTTACATGAAGCACAATGTTTAAAACCCGATGTATCCTTTTTATCAGACATCATGAAATTTACACACAACAATGAAGAAGAGTACTATGGAAAATTTTTTCAAACTCTGCTATCACTATGTCTAAAACTATCTAAATACACAGAATATCTATGAACTAGTCAGAAAAAGGGAGAAGAGAAGAAATACCAATGATGGTATTCAAGGAATACCACAAAGGTAAAGAGAGAAGGCCGTACCACCAATGGTACTTAAAAAGTTTACCAAATAGGTAGAAGCAGAAGTGGAAGGTCTAAATATAGCTGTAAATATACAGAATTATCAATATAAACCACAATCGTAAGGAAAAGGGACCAAAAATCCTAAGAGATATCAAAACGTTTTCACTTTGCTGAGAGCTTGGCTGAAACATGGATTTACGGCTACACGCCAAACGAGATCTGAGGTAACAGGGAGAAGGGCATTGTGGGTAGAAACTTAGCACGAGAGTTTTTTGGCTGGTGCAAGCATGGTATTTGGCTGACTCAGTTCCGAGGGCTTGCAACCGAACCCATCAGTGATGAATGGAAAGAAGATTAACAACATCAGATTGTCAATTACATTAGCTTGGCAATATGATAAAGTTTTGACATAAATTAACAATAACATTACAGAAAATTATAGAAATTAAGAACTTTGGGAAATAGCTAGAATAGGAGTTAAAAGTTTTAGAAAATGCAATAATTTCAGGTGATAAAACTGTTTAGTAGGAGTACAGACAAGATGACATATTTGGAGAAAAAGTTAAAGAAATATGTAAAGTATAACATGGCTCTTCAGTAAAGTCAAAGTAAAGGATGATTTTTAAGCATTACTAGAAAGAGTTACAATAAATTCTTAGAAGAAGGAGTATAAAATGTGTGAGGCACAGCCTCACCTCAGGCTTCGTACCCACTGAGTGGTGCACAGCTACAGTTATCCCACTCCACAAGGGAGGATCCACCTTGGATCCTGGGAACTACTGTCCCATCAGTTTGATGAGCCTGATCTGCAAGGGCATGGAACGCATTATCATGGAACTTATAAACAAAGACATTGGCAACCTTCAAACACTGGACCCCACAAAGTTTGTGAAAGGCTGATCTTGTCTCCTGAACCTGATTGACTTCTTTGAATCAGTCTCCAGAGCTGTGAACGAGGGTAAGGTGGTCCACACAGCCTATCTGGACCACGCCAAGGCCTTCGACACCATCCCCCACTCTGGAATCATAGGTAAACTTACTAAGCTGGGCATAAATCCTTACGTCACTCGATGGGTTGCCAACTGGCTTACTGACAGAACCCAGACTGTAAAAGTAGCCAACTCCAAATCCAGCTCCAGACAAGTGACAAGTGGAGTACCTCAGGGTTCCGTCCTGGGACTGCTCTTGTTTGGCATCTACTTCTCTGAAATACAGGCCAACACTAAGGGAACCTGGCTAACAAAGTTCGCAGATGACCGCAAACTGGGAGCCATTATTGAATCCCTAAATGATGTGGATATTCTACAAAAGGGCCTTACAGAAACAGATGCTTGGTGCCAGAGCCATGGGCTCAAGCTTAATACCAAGAAATTTATAGTTATCCCCTTTGGAAAAAAAACATGTACCCATGAATTACCACATAGGTGGCAGTACACTAAACAATGAAAGTGGGATGAGAGACTTAGGGACACAGGTGGACAGTGGTCTCACCTTCGATAACCACATCACCACAACAGTCATGAAATCCTTCTATTTGGCACACCTCATCACTAAGGGCTTTTCATCCAGAAAAAAGGAGGTCATTGTCCCACTGTACTCATCCCTCAATAGACCCATTATAGAGTACAACTCCACGTTTGGTATGTACCTCACAAGACATCTGCAACAGCTGGAAAGGCCACAGAAATACCTCACTAAAAGAATCAAGCAGAAAAGAACCGTGAATAAACAAGCACTCCACAAAAGCACCAAACAGGCAAGGAAAATCTACAGGGAGTATGGCGCCAACACCACTATAAGGCACTCTGTCAACGATGAAAAAAACGGTCAGGAAAACAAAAGAATCACAGGTCTAAAGCAAATGCCCTATGCTGACCGTTTAAAAAAACTCCAGCTATACTCTGTGGCATATCATCTACTCAGAGGCGATCTCTGCTTAACATACAAGGCCATGTCAAACCCTGAGCTGCTGGACATGCTCCAGTTAAAGAAATCCCAATCCCTCAGAGCCACACATTCCAGGGATTTAAACCTTGCCATCACAATAAACAAAACATGCTGGAGGGATAGGTTCCTGACCCAGAGACTCCCCATACTCTGGAATAGACTGCCCATACATGTCAAGCAGAGCGCCTCTTCAATAGGAACCTTGATGATTGGATGGGAGATAGGAAATTCACCCCGGGGATCATGTCAGTCACCCTGCTAGATAGGGGTCCAGGGAATTAAATATTGTGGGAAGAAATATCCAGGGAATTGTTATGGTTAGGCTTGTATGGCCCTAAGGCCGACAGCCTAGTACCAACCTATGAACCTATAAGGCAACTGAAAATGTAAAAAGATGTAATGGAGAACATAATGTTATACATTTCGTCACAGCTTGTTCAAAGATGGAATCAAATTAAATATGCAGGTACGCCTATAAAAACTACAGTCCTGGAGATCATTCTGAATAGCAGAGTACCTGCTGAAAAAAGAATAAAAACAAATATGATGCAAGAACTCTGTAACCTGGATATGGAATGCAGAAGTAAGATACCTGTTATAATACTTTGTGGAGATAAGTATTCTTCAGCAAAACATTTCATAACACATTTACTAACAGAATAGGTATAAAAATTAAAATAGCTAGAGCATCTTTTTGAATTACAAGGTCATTCTGATTTTCTGGTTTGTCCAGTATCTTCATCATTGTTCTTACTTAACATTTATATATAAAAAATAATTCTTAATAGATTGCTCCAATATAGGATATAATTCTTAAATTTGAAAAAAATAAATAAGTGCATGTGTGTGTGTGTTTCTTTCTTTATATACAGACGTGATGATGGGAAAGATTGAACAATGCATAAAATATAAGACACATTCCATTGACTTCTGACAAAAACTAAGATTTTTTTTCTATTGGAACTCCTACACCCATCACTCCACCACAACTTAATGCACACTAACTCTGAGATCCTACCCCAAAGTCCATGGATCTTACACTATCAGAGATGCACGCTGATTCACTGATGTCACATACATATCTGCTAGCCTCTTAGAAATAAATAAATACACACACACACACACACACACACACACACACACACACACACTGCTCTCACATTCATATATACACAAACTTCCTTTGTCCGATCAAGGGCATGCACACAGCCACAGAGAGAGACACACACACGCACACATAAACAGGAGAGCTATTCATGCTCAAACATGCATGTGAATTTGAGACAAGGAAACGTTTAATAATAATCTAAGCTCTTTGTTGAGCATGAGTATTCAGTGGATGATGTGCAGTTAAGCAACATCTCTCATTAAAGAACAAAACGTGCAAAACAAGTAAAATGTAATTCATTAACTGATAATAGTTTTGCGCGATTTCCCATTTTGAGACAGATGCAGTCTACAAAAATCTAGATGGAGCCTTTAAAGAACTAAGATCGAGGTGAGTATTCCAGAATTTTGCACCAGTCAAAGGTAAAATAAAACCTAATAAATGTATCACTGAAATCTGATTTATTGCCTGTAAAACCTCCTATACATAAAAATGAAAGCAGCTTCACATTCAAACAATTGGAACTTTTTCTACAAAGACATTGATACAAAAGCCTCGACAAATGAGAGATTATTGTTTAAAATAAGTAAAGATGTCTTGCTTCTATGTTTAGTCTGTTACACTTTCTTTCTACCAAACATTAGTGATCAGTTGAATGGTAAGACAGGAATAATTATTTAAAAATAAATAAATAAATAGTGGAGCTGGACTGCAACGGCTGTATGCACCTTAATTAGTGGTGTGACACTGCCATCTAGTGGACTAATTGAGTAATAGCACCTTGTAACTCAAGTGGTTTGATCAAAGTTGAGTAGTCTGCAAGGTAAGAAACATTAACAGTGATTACACTATGAGCTTTACCTATATGCTGTTAGGTAATAAATAGTCTATTTAACAGAATTGTCAAAGAAAATAAAACTGGCACAGTTTTCAAAGTAAAGTGCAGAACAAAAATAGAAACAAAATGTACACTGATCTATAATGAAATGTAAAACTGTGAAATGTATTGGGTCAAAATAACACCAGGCTGTCCAAAAAGATGCTCTAGCTATATAATTAGTGCCATCATTGTAATTGTTTGATGTTGTGTGTTGCTCGTCCGGTCAGGTTAAACAGACGAACAGCTGTGCGTTCAGTTCAAGCAGCTTTATTACACACAAACACATCAGGACTGAGGCTTAGTAACTTAAATAAATATAAACAGACTGACTACTACACTCATACATGTTAACACTCTGGCTATTCTCTAAAAATGGCACTGCTGCCTGCACGTGCTCACTATTTATATGCATGTGCCTACACTTAGAAATGCTTCTTAAAGTTACAGCTCATGCTCTGTTCTACATCCTCCCTCTTTGAGAACTAGATCATATACCAAATTATAGTATTCAATGATGTGCAATTATACAGAAATGATTCTTTGACATGCAGTTATACAGAACTAATTCTTTGATATGCAGTCATACAAAATTCCACACATATAAAACAATCATGTCCAAGTTGCTGTGCATTTTACACTAGGTCTAGAAATATGACCTGATCATGTAACATAAAAATCAGAATTGGATTTAGCAATGGGGGCTGTCTTCAAGGAATTTTCAACTCTGGGGACATCTGGGACATCATCAGGAATGATAATGGATACTGAAACATGTTCTTCAGTATGAACATTGCCAGGGTTGCTCTGAGATCTAGGGTCTGTATCTCAGGTACGATGCTGCAATATCATTTCAGATACTGGAAGAAGATGCCTGCGGTTTCTCCTGTATTCTATACCGTCAGATTCCAATAAGTAGGATCTCGGCTCGGCACATATGCCTCTCACTTCAATTCGATCAAAGCCTTTCACTGTTTGCGTCCTCTCTGTCTCTCCTTCTTTTAACGGAAAAGAAAGCTGCTCATTTTATCATAGCTGGACTTCTGAAAGGAACGCTTCTTAAAGAGCTGGGCTTTGACTGCTCTGGTGTTTTTAGCATTAGGCACCAACTGATACGCAAGGTTGTTCTGGTTTGCCTAGACAGAAGTCTCTGAACAGGTGATCCTAGTAGGTTGTCACGGGAATATTTCTGAGATTAAGTAAATTCAAGAAGATATTGGTATTGTCACATTTTGACTTCTCTAGAAACCACTTTGCACTCTGTACTGCATGTTCAGCAAGGCCGTTAACTGTGGGTATTCCAGACTACTAGTAACATGGATAAAGTCCCACTCTTTTGCAAATTTCTGAAACAATTGACTGGTAAACTGGGTACCATTGTCAGAAATAACTGTGTGGACTACCATGGACTGAGAAATGACATTTCATCTTAGTAAAAACAGCATTGGATGCTATTAGGTAGCAAATCGATTTCAAACCAATTTGAGTAAGAGTCTACCAACACAAAGTAATGCTGATTGTTCCACTCAAATATGTCAGTGGCTGCTGTTGACCAAGGTAGTTCAGAAATCTGGCTTAGCTGAAGTGGCTCTTTCAGCAAATGTGGTTAGGTACTATTGCATACTGAACAAGATAAAAGCACTTTATCAATGTCCTTTGACAGAGAAGGCCAAAATACTAGTCCTCTTGCGCTTCGTTTGGTAGCTTCAGAACCTGGATGCCCACAATGCAAAATCTAAAGGTATTCATGTTGTAAGGAAGTAGGAACAATAACTTTCGGACCTTTGAAAATGATACATCTTCCAACAGCATCTCATATCTGTATGGAAAATAAGCTAGTACTTCTAGTGGTACACAAGATTGCTTTGACAGCCATCCAACATTGATGAAGTGGTTGAGTTTCTGCAAAACTGGATCAGTTTTTGTATGGTCTCTTAGCTCAAGTCTCGTGGTAGAAAAATTACGCACTTCCATGACATCAAAGTCAAAATTCTCTGCAGCAAGCTGTTTTGTGGTATTTCTGGGCAATCTGGGTAAGATATCAGCCAGATAAAGAAGTTTGCCTTTTGGGTAAACCATTTCAAAGTTATACTTTTGTAATCTGAGCATCATTCTTTGTAGTCTTGCTGGAGCGGTATGCATAGGGCTCTTTAAAATAGTGACTAGAGATTAATGATCAGTTTCAACTTGGATAGCTCAACCATAAATAAAATCATAGAACTTCAAACATGCAAACACAACTGCCAAAAGTTCCCTCTCAGTTTGAGCATACTGCATCTCAGTTTGGGTAAGAGTTCTAGATGCATAGGCAACAGGTCTGCCCTCTTGAAGAATAACTGCACCAAGACTGAACTTTGAAGCATCACAGGAAAGATCTACTGGTTTGTGGACATCATAGTATCTTAATGTAGGCAGGCTGGCAATTTGCTGTTTGAGATTATCAAATTCTCTCTTGTATTGCTCTAACCATGACCAGGCAACATTTATGCATGTCAGCTCTCTTAAAGGCACTGATAACTCTCTAAAGTCAGGCATAAATTTGTCCAAATAGTTAACCATACCAAGGAAACACTGTAGGAATTGGACATTATCTGGAGCTGGCATCTTAAGAAAGAATGGCTGCTTGTTTGGAAGGGTCTGGTCATAAGCCTGTGCTCATAAATAAATGACCTACATAAGTAACTTCTGGTAGTCTGAATTTACACTTCAGAGAATTAAGCTTCAAGTTCACTTCATGCGCTCTGTCTGGAACTTTCCTGAGGTTTCTGTCATGCTGTGCTTCACCATTACCCCTGACCAGTAAATCAACAACTATTATAGCACACGTATATCCCAAATTTGCCTCATTGCACACTGAAAGACTTCACTGGCAGAATTTAATCCAAAAGGCATCCTGAGGAATCTGTATCTACCAAATGGTGTGCTGAATGTAGTCAGAAGTGAAGATTTGAGATAAAGCAGTACTTGCCAAAATAAACTCTTTGCATCTAAGACAGAAAAAAAGTGGCATTTGGCATGAGGGTGGCAACCTCCTCCACTATTCACATAGGATGATGAGGTCTGTTTAATGCCTTGTTCAAGTCTCTTGGGTCAATGCATACTCTGATTTCATCTGAATTTTTCTTATGAGCAGCTACCATGGAAGACACACACTCAGTTGGTTCTCTGACTGGACTATCACACCTTGCTGCACCATCTTGTCTAACTGGACCTTGACTTTGTCCTGCATAACTACTGGAACTTTCCTCACTGGTCTGGCCACTGGACTGACCTCTGGATCTACTTTCATGGAGTACACAACTGGAAGTTTGCCTAAATCGTCATCAAAAACATCAGCATACTCTGAGAAAATAGCATCACTGAAGCTGGAACTGGGCACAATTCCAACAGTTAACAATAAGACTTGATTTGGGTTTTACTGACTCACCCTTCTACTGCACTGAGTTTGTCCGTTTTGCTGAGCTAGTCTTGGAACTTGCTAGAAAGTTACGGGATCTCCCAGAGGAACCTATGGGGGCTGCAGATGCCATGTGCTTAGGCCTGGTTCTGCTTGCCACATGTTGAATGCTGTCTATGCTTGCTCTAGATGCTGCTGAAACTGAGCTATTATCACTTGCAAGCATACTTGTGTGCCTTTCTGTGAGCTCATGGATTTGACAAATCTCTATAACTTTGCTCAACATTAAATCACTGTCATGAAGCAAAATCTTTCTCACTGCAACACTATTAACACCACACACAAGCCTATCCTTTATTAGCTGATTATAATCAGATTCAAGAGACTAGACCTTGTGAACAGGGGGAGTCAGTGTTCCATAGACTAGCTCTGCAAAATACATTCACTTGATAAGGATAAATAGGGTAACTTGAAATTAAGATGGCTAGGCTTGTAAGGGCTCTAGGGCTGCTAGCCTAGTAACCTCCTATGAACTCGTCTTTCAAATCACCAAATCTGCACATTTTAGCCTTATTTCTCAAATCAGTGATATAAGCTGCGAAAGTTTCACCTGGCTTTTGGTCTCTTGTATAAAATAGGTGTTTCTCTAATGTAACATTTGTCTGGGGGTTGCACATTTCTCTAGATTTACATTTCAAGCACCAGGGTCCTCTCTTGATTCAGCCGGTACAACAATATAGCAGTTTTCCCCTTCTCCTGCATATACTGTTGGTGCATACACCAATGAACACTCTCTTTCAATGGCCTCTGACCCAGCTAAGTTAAGTAAAATGAATGCCTTTGTACATACATCTTTGTCAAAAAAAGCTGCTTGTATGAAAATATCATATTCCTGCTCAAATACTCACCAATTCTCTGCAATATTATGATCAAACACAAGCGGACTGGGTCTGCGAAATGCCTCTGCCATATCACACGGTAGTGAAGGTGCTTGGAATTATATATGAACATATACACACATAAATATATGCCACAACTTGTAATTATGCCCAATAGCACAACAGACTCTGGGAAATAACTGCACTTTGCTAAATAAGTCTCTGTAGGACAAGAACACTTTAAAATCACTGTACTTTGCAAAATCACCCCTTATCAGTTAAGGAATACTTTGAAATGACTGTACTTTGTTAACAAACTGTACACAGCAGAAGAAGCTCAGAGGAAGAAACACTTCGAAATGAATACACTTTGCAAATAAACTGTATACAGCACAAGACCCTTTCAAAATGGTTGTACTTTGGGAAGTAACTCTATACAGTGTAAGAAACTTTGAAATGGTGGCACTCTGTGAATAAATGTACACAGCACAAGAAACTTTTTTTCAAAATGGCGGTACTTTGACTGCACTTTGCAAAATAATTGTATTTTGCACACAGGAAACTCTTTGAAATAACTGCACCGTAATAAAGCACGCACTCTGCAAACACTTTGCACACTCTGAGATACTTCGAACAACTCTAGTTATGCTTTGGATGACTTCAATCAATGCAAAATATAGTTTATGCCCTACACATGGTCTTTTACTATAAACATACAGTCGCTTTGCTCTTTAAGCTTATTTTGCCCTTTTATTGTACTCGTTATACCCATTTAACCTCTTATCATGCTCATTGTACTTTTCTTGTGCTTGTTTTACTTTAAATATGCTCGTTATGCAAACCAGCAGTAATTTTGAGCCCCATATAAATATTTCTGATAGTTTTATCAGATATCATGGTTTTGAACACTTTTTTAAATTAATAATGCATTGTGTGCCTTTTGTTTGATTAATAATGCACTTTGTGCCTTATGAATGCTCCGTTTCATTTTAAATCATCTGTAAATTTTTTTCGTTTGATTAATAATGCGTTTTGTGCCAAAAGAATGCTCCGTTTTATTTTCTTTGTAAAATAAATCATCTGTGCAAATTTTGGTTACATGAAGTTCATTTCTGGCCCTTTTTGATCGTTTGAGCACTGTATCACCCAACCTGCTCAATATACATTCACCGTCAACTCTGCACCTCGTGGCTTGAAGAAGTTGCACTCTCAGTCCCTATTCTGACACCATGTTGTTCTTCCGGTCAGGATAAAACAGATGGACAGCTGTGGGTTCAGTTCAAGCAACTTTATTACTCACAAACAAATCAGGACTGACAGTAACTTAAACTTAAATAAACTTGTAACAAACTGACTACTACACTCATACATGTTAACACTCTGGCTGTTCTCTCAAAATGGCACTGCTGCCTGCACATGCTTACTATTTATATGCAGATGCCTACACCTGAAAATTCTTCTTAAAGTTACACACATGCTCTGTTCTACATTGTGCAACTATAAATGTCAGATTTTTGATAATGTTCTGTTGTATTACTAACACAGTACAGTAATCCTAAAACTGAGTGTTAATAAAATAAATGCTCTTTTAATGGTGAATGTAATCACTGCATTGCAATGGCACCCAGTGGTGAGCATGAGAAATTAGGGTTCATGGAACTCTAAGAAGGTCCTTCTTTCATGCTGACAAATGACAAGAGCAGGGTGGTATAAACCCTAGCTGGAATGTCTTACTGAGTTGGGCAAGAGGATATGTGTGCAAATAAGTATTACATCAGCTTTGAAACTGAACAGACTGCCTTCACCACCCATTAAATCACCTTCAAGTCAAGATAAAAGAGTATAATTTCTATTTCTCATGAATCATCTGGCATTAGATGCATGGGCAGAATGAATGCCCACTTTACTTTGCAATCAAAGAAACTCCTAACACTTAGTTTTCTAGACCAAAGAGAGTGGGATTTCCACAAGAAGCAGCTGCCATTTTAAGAGAACTCCATTTGTGATAGAAAGAAGTGGTATGGCGACCTAGGCAGTTGCATAGGGCCCACTGGCCAGAAGGCTGCCACAACATTTACTTTTTAATTAAAAAAATAAATTCCATGTCTTCTTTAAGGGTGTTCTTCTTTAAGAATGTCCTCTGCATCTGTGTATCTAATGTAGATTTACATTACTGTGTGTGTTGATGCACACAGCTGCTGTTGCTTCTTTGTTTCCATCCCTCCATATGTTGATGCATGCCTGCTATGGCTTCTTCAAGATGCTCCTGCTGCTTTGTTTCCACATGTGGAATTTGAACACACAAGATGCCGCTTCTGTCTGCAGAATAAAGCTGACAAGACAGATGAATGTTCCATCAGTAAGGTGTGTGTGTGTGTGTGTGTGTGTGTGTGTGTGTGTGTGTGTGTGTGTGTGTGTGTGTGTGTGTGTGTGTGTGTGTGTGTGTGTTAGAGATGGCAGGTTAGTTAATTTACTCAGGTTCAAACTGTGTAACTCATTTTCAGGACACAAAAGCCTGAAACATCCACAACTACTACCAAGCAACTCAAAAAATATGAGTTTCAGTGCATTTTCAAGGAATTATGAGTTTTGGTACATTTGTTCAAGGAATTGTGAGCTTCACTGCATTTTCAAGGAAATGTCAGCTTCAAAGAAAGACAAGTTTACTGCTGCTTGTGCTAAGTCTGTTTTCAATATGCAACTGTTTTGTTTAGAAATGGTTGTCACTGTGCTAGAAAATTTGAAAGCAGTGTTAGTAGTGCAACAGGTAGTATACGTGTTTTTGATACCAAAGTCTGTAGGTTCTATTCCCACAGTATGTAGATGGATTATTTATTTTACATTTGTTGACTTGGAGAGTCTGATTGGGCAAGCTGCCCTTTTTCAGCAGAGGCCCGGGGAGAAAAACTTCATTATAACAACAAATATTTATTTCATATTTCATTGGCAAGGAACAAAACATGAGCATAAAGTAAACAAGAGAACAGAAAAAACATAAACAAGTATAGTCACAACAGTGAAGAGGCATGAAATAGTATACCTATAGTATCAAATATTTAGACATAATATCTAAAGACAACTATTGGTATTATACAGGGTAAACACATTTGGGCAAAAAAATATAAATACTGAAAGTATAACTGAGAGTAATCATAGTAAGACAACTATCATTGAAAGTTAGAACATTTCATTTGATACAAGGATGAAAACTTAACAGAAAATTGTCTGCTGTGGTTATACAAGCACACATTAAGTATGTTGTACTTTAATGGGAGGGGGGTGCTGCAGTCCTGAATATGTCCTGCTTTGGATGAGATGCCTAGTAACTATGAACTTGTTGTCGGTTTGCCATCCATTCCCTGTTGCAGTATTACCAGCTTATCATTTTTAATGTAACATAGGCAATTTATTATTAAAGGGCAGCAAGTACTGAATTTGAGATGAAACACTGAAATATAAAATTGTTTGCCAGCAGCAACCTCTTCATTAGTTACAGATCTCTTTAATGTTTTAATATGTAATTATTCAGATGACTTTTAGTTCTGCAGAGATTGTGCATATTGACTGATGTTGGTGGATTGTAATGATAGAAGTTTGAGTACCCTTTTATGGTTGAAATATTCTGAAATGGGAAGTTTTGTCATTATTGGAGCATACATTTTGTTTAATTGCTTACTGGAAAAATGTTTAAAACTACAAATTTAAAACACACTCTAACAAGTGGTGCTGTAATATACAAGATGAATCAAAGAACACATGCACGTATGTATGGTCCTAAAATGTGAGCAAGGGGCCTATGGCTGGAAACAGCCCAAAGGTAAACTAAATCCGCAACTGGCCAAGATATATTTTCTTTGAATCTGGGTTTCAATGCCAGTTCAATGAATATGAGTTTCAACGGCAGATAAGTTTACTGTTCATGTTAAGTCTGTTTTCATTGTGAGACTACATTGTTTTATTTAACAAATGGCTATCAGTGTTTGTGCTATAAAATTTGAAATCTTCTTCTTCTTCTTTCAGCTATTCCGAGTTAGGGGTCGCCACAGCGGATCACCTGTCCGCTCATGATTGGCAGTGGAGTTTTACAGTGTTGAGTTGCCAGCCCAGCACCCAACCTTCCACAGAAGGCATACACATGCACGCACTCATGCCTAGGGCCAATTTAGAGTGTCCAATCCACCTACAGCATGTCTTTGGGATGTGGGAGGAAACTGGAGCACCCGGAGGAAACCCAAGCGACCACAGGGAGGACATGTAGACTCCACACAGAAGGCACCCCAGCCAAAGATTGAACTGAAGAACCTCTTGCTGTGAGGCAGCAATGCTAAACGCTGCACCACCGTGGCCGCCCTGCTATAAAATTTGAAATAAATGTTTTAAATTAAATCCAAATATCTGTAATCACTGTAGAAGTAAAGAAGAAAATAGTACACACTGACAGGTTTTAACAGTGTTTATGGTAACTGGGGAGGAGCAGCCAATTAAAGGGTCACTGGAATGGCTGCGGGGGGGGGGGCAATCCATTACCCTGTCTAGGGCGCCCTTTGATCATGATCCAGTTCTGATGGCAACAGACTTTTCAAATCAGTTCAGTACCCCCACATTTTAGAACACTGGTACCTGAAGATGTCATACATGCAGAATGCCACTGCAGCATTACATTGCTTCCTGAAGATGACATATATTGCAGAAAAATGCTTTAGCATTTCATTGGTGCCTGAAGATGATGCAGAATAATGCTGTAGCATTGCATTGGTGCCTGAAGATGCCATACATGCATAATATTACTGTAGTATTGCATTGAAGTCCAAAGATGGCACACACGCAGAATACTGTTGAATCGTTGCATTGGTGCCTGAAGATGTCAAGCACTGCAGAATAATGCATTAGTGGTTACTGGTTACGGAAGATGCCATACATGCAGAATGCCACTGTAGCATTTCACTGATGCCAGAAGATGCACACATTCAGAATACTACTACAGTACTGCATTGATGTCCAAAGATGGCACACATGCTGCTGTATTATTGCATTGGTACCCAAAGATACCATACATGCAGAATAATGATGTAACATTGCATTGGTGCCCAAAGATACAATACCTTGCAGAATACTGCTGTAGCATTTCATTGGTGCCTGAAGATGCTACACAATGCAGAATATTCCGGTAGCATTGCACTGGTGTCTGAAGACATACATGCAGAATACTGTTGTAATATTGTATTGTTACCTGAAAATGTCACGCATAGCTGAATAATGCTGAAGCATTTAACTGGTGCCTAAAGATGTCATATATTGCAGAATAATGCTGTAGCACTGCATTGGTGCTTGAAGATGTCATACATGGCAGAATAATGATGAAGCATTGCACTGGTGCCTGATGGTGCCATGCATGCAGAATACTACTGTAGTATTACACTGTTGCCCAAAAATGGCACACATGCAGAATACTGCTGTATCATTGCATTGATACCTGAAGATGCCATACATGTAGAATAATGATGTAGCATTGCATTAATGCCTGATGATGCTACACAATACAGAATATTCCTGTAGCATTGCATTGGTGCTTGAAGATGCCACACAAGCAGAATATGGTTGCAGTATTGCAATGGTGCCTGAAAATGTCACAAATTGCAGAAAAATGTTGAAGTATTTAACTGGTGCCTAAAGATGCCATATATTGCAGAATAATGCTGTAGTATTGCATTGGTGCTTGAAGATGTCATGCATGCAGAATATTCCTGAAATATTGTATTGGTGCGTGAAAATGTCATACATTGCAGAATAATGCTGAAGCATTGCACTGGTGCTTAAAGATGCCATATATTGCGGAATAATGCTGTAGCTTTTTGGTGTTTGAAGATGTCATACATGCAGAATATTGCTAAAGCATTGGTTTTGTTGCTGAAGATGCTCCTGGATACAAAGCAGGTGTCTATGTGCTTACAGAAATACTCAATCAGGGCTCCTAGAGTCCTAAAGAAGAGAACAAAAACTCAAGTGCATTAAAATCAACCTCAAATGGGTTAACAAAGAACCCAGAAATAAGCTAAAATTCTGCAAAGCTATTCATGATCTAAAAATTGCATTGTCAGGAAAGCATAATCACAAGACATTCTTTAATTATGTAAAGAGCCTAAGAAATAATACCCAATGATTTACTGAGATTTTCTTTAAAAGTATTACCCACTCAATGATATAGCTACTATTCTTGCAAATAAACGCATCTCCAGTTTCTCCCCTCTATCATCCCCAGACTTCATAATACAAAGTATCCACTTCATACATTATAATGTAAGATGCAAGAAGCCTTCTCAAAGACCAAAGACACCAGCCCTCTGTGTCCAGATAACATACAAGGTTGTTTTCTGGTCAGTATGAAATAGCCCTTAGCAGACCTCCTTCTTGAACTACATGTACTAGAAGACTGCAGAACTGTAGTTGTCTACAAATGGGAAGCCTGAGCACAGAGTCTGGCAACTATAGACATATCAACCTCAACAGCATAATTTGCAAGGTGATGGAACACATCATCATGGGTCACATAAACAAAGACATAGGGAGCATACAGTGCCTAGAGTGAGGCCAATTTTTTTTGGTATGTGAAAGGTAGATCATGACTATTAAATGTAGCTGATTACTTTGAAATAGTAATTGAAGTATAAACTGAAGATAACTCCATGCACACAGCTGACCTCGATGAAACTAAGACTTGACACTACATTCCCACTCTGTCATTGTCAACAAACTAGTTAAACTCAGTATAAACTCCTACATAACCCAACACCAACTGGCTCAGTGATAGACACTACTTGATTAGAGTTAATGGTGCACTATCCACCGAGAGACTTGTCACCAGGTGTGTACCCAGAGTTCTAGTTTAGGACCTCTTTTATCTGGCATGCATGTCTCTGATGTCAAATCTAACATTAAAGTCCTCTGACTGGCCAAGTTCATTGCAGATGTGGACCCAGCATCATCTCCCCAGTAGACACTCAAATCCTCCAACAGAGCCTAACATAGACAAACTCATAATGCCAGGGTCATGGTCTAAAATTGAATGCCAAAAAATGTAGCATCATACAGTTTGAGGAGAAAAGGAACTCTTACATACTTACCATACAAATGACGCCACCCACCTTAAAAGTGACACTGTCATTACAGAAACCTAGACACCTAACTTGCCTTTGATCATCACATATTCTCTCTCATCAAGAAAGTCTCCTCCATTACCCAATTGACTACTAATGTCATCTCCTCTTGGTCATAAGAGGTCATCAGTTCACTTTACAAGCCCATTCTGCAATACAATATGTCCTTTGGAATGGACCTAGCCAAACATATAACTCAGCCTGAAAACCTTCAGTGGGTCATCATTAAAAAAACTCAGGTATGAACACCTTAAGTTACTGATAGTGTCTAAAATCCCTATCTCTGTCTCCTACCAACTTCTATGGGGTCATCTATGCCTGGCTGCCTGGCCTAAAAAGTTGAAAATGAACCCATCTTGCTTGATCTACTACATATCTGTAAATCTGTAAAGCTAATAGTAACTCAAATACAAGATCAAGGGATTTCACTTTATATTGCAAGATAAACAGGACTTGTTTGCATGACAAGACATCCCTTAAAAAAAATATCCCATCTCTGAAATAAATTCCAACTTTCTGTAAAGCAAAGCATGTGCCTTGCTACATTTAAATCTAATTTAGATAAATGGATGGGAAAGAACAAATTTAATAAAAAAAAACAGCCAGCACCAAAGAAGTGAATTCATCCAAAGGAATATTTATTGTGGCACCCCAAAAAGTTGAAAATCCATCATACCACTTTCGGCAACACTGCCTTTCTCAGCAACAAATACAAAATATACCAGTGCACAACCATATTTAAAACTATCCAATCAATACTAATTAAGCACCAGTTCCCATAATTAAGTTTATAAGTGGTCATTAAGACCTGGGGAAAATAATCCACCCAGTTTAATGATCTAACTCCTTTCTTTCTTATTAAGTAGAGCATGCCAACCTGACTTATTGCATCCATCACCCTGAATTTTGTCTATAATCAAAAAATTAAATCTGGCAGATGGATGTTTGATAGTGTGTCTATACAAAGCATTGGAAGGTCGTTGGTTTCAAATGTCACTAAAATGTTCAGACATTCTTACTCTCAATGGGCGTGAAGTTTGGCCCACATAAAAGGCTGAACAAAAACAAGTGGCCAAATAAATAAGCCAATCCGTACTACAGTTGGCAAAGAATTTAATGTCATAAACCTGACTAGTATGTTTGCTGGTAAACTGTTTGGATTTCAACATGTATTTACAAAATGAACAATGGCCACATGAAAATGAGCCAATTAATTTGTCCCCAGTCATTGTCAATTGTTGTTGATTAATGCTACCCTGATGTTTATAGTGATTAAAATAAGAACCCAGGGTACGTCCCCTGCAATAAGAAAATTAACACCTAGAACCAAGTATCCTATTCAAAACATCATGAGCTAATAATATATTCCAATTCTGATTGATAGTGTCCCTGATCATGTTAATATTTCTACCATATGCAGTGACAAACCTGATAACATCATTATTCAAATTATTCTTTTGTTGATACTCCAGTAAACAATGTCTATTTGGATTAGTAGCCCAGTTATCAGCAGATATAATGTCACTATCCTTATACTCCCTAGCTTAAAATCTGCGGATTAAATCCTTTTTATAAACATCATATCTATCCTGAGTTGAACAAATACGTTTCATCTGTAAAAACTGTGACTTCGGAATATTCATGCCAATATGTCCAGGATGTAAACTGATGGCATGCAAAAGATTATTATACTGGGGATATTTACGAAATACATAGGATTCTAGGGTGTCATCCCTGTTCCTACTAACTGTGACATCCAGAAAACTGATTTGATTGATGTCACAATTTAGTGTAAATTCGATACCTCATTTATTATCATTTAAATATTGGACAAACTCTGATAAATATTGTCAGCACACCACACCATCCAATAATCAAGGTATCTTCTCCAGATATCAATTTCCACCATATAGATGTTATGACTGATGTCATAAATGAAATGTTCTTCAAGGTAGCCCATAAATAAATCAGCATATATGGGGGTAAAAGATGCCACCATAGCCATACCTTGTATCTAACAATAACACTCACCCTGAAAGTAAAAAACATTCTTGGATAAAACATGTTCAGCTACACAAATCAACAAAGTGTTGAAACCAGGTGGATATATATTGGCTTTATCTAGCCAATATTGTAATGCTTGTATTCCAGCCCAGTCAGGAATGTTCATATACAAAACAGTCACATCTAATTTACACAACAACCAGTTAGGATCCAACTGTGTGTCAGCTATTATTTTTAAAAATTGTGTCGTATCCTGAATATGAGATTGAATCAATCCTAATAAAGGCTTCAAATAACCGGTAAGAAAAGCTGACAATGGCTCAGAAAGTGAGCCTATTCCCGAGACTATAGGTCACCCCGGTGTTTTTTCTAGATTTTTGTGGATCCTAGGTAATAAATAAAGATACTGTCTAGATGGATCAATAACCACTAGCTGTTGAGTCTGTTTGTTGAATGAAATTATCAATTTCTTTTTTAAATCTCACTGTGGGGTCAAGTGGCATGTGCATGTAATATCTGGCAATGTTAAGCAGCCTACATGCTTCAAACTTGTATGTTGTAACATCCATGACCACCACTGCCCCACTCTTTTCTGCTGGTAAAATAACTATATCTTTATTATTCTGTAATTTTTTTACAGTTGTTGTTCTGCCAGAGACAAATTATGGTTCAATACTCTGGAATGATGTCTCTTGAAATGTAAATCTTTGAGCACAGAGTCCCTAAAAACAAAAACATGTTTATCCATGGAGGGCATAAATGTCAACTTTTGAAATCTAAATTCAGTAAATCTTTGAGATGTACCTTGAGTAACAAAAAATAATTTAAGATTCAGTAAATGCCAAAATGCCTCTACATCATTAAGAATGTTATCCTCAGCAACAAAAAAAAAAAACAGGGACATAGTTTTATCCTTTATTTAACAATTGTCTTTCAAATACTGTTAGTTCAACATGAGATATATTGTGAAAATTACACATATCTATTGTTGTGTTGTCAGTACTCAAAGCAAGGTTTCTACATTGTCTATTGTGCTTATGCTTTCTTCCACACCTACACTGGCCATGCCTAAGGGGGGGTTCCCGAATACGTTGTTTTTTGGAAATAGGTGACTCCTGAGTATATTCAAGATCTGTGGCCGAGGAATCTTCCCCTGAGGTACTACTATGTTCTACGCTATGCTGCCCAACTTGAGAAGTTAATTTGCTTAATTATGATCTTTTCTTTTGACTTAGCTTTTCTGCCCTTGCTTCATAAGAATCCCCAGTAGTGTGCTCGCATTTCCCCTAGCAAAAGTTTTATTCTGTGTTTTGGCCAACCTCCAATAAATCAAAGACTGTCTGGTTGCACTGCACTGACAGATCCTGTATCAGTGGAACACTAAAATGCTTTCAGCTACACTAGTGTATGTTAGAGTTGCATTTAATCTGTCCTCTAAACTGAAGGCTTTTTTCTATAGCCGTTTACTGTAAGCATGCACATTACTGCCCCCCCCCCCCCATTTTTTCTCTTCCTATTGTACTCCTAGGTCAATTACTTAAAACTACTTTCTTTCTGTTGGAAAAGGTTTACCTATGTACCTGCAGCCCATACTTCACTTGTTTTCCCCTACAGAAGTGGTGGTCCTTTTCATCACACTGTACTAGATTAGTAGCACAAGATTTGTAGTTATTAGGAAGATACTGCACTACACTGACCTGGAATTGACTGAGCTTGGTTTCCCTGATTGTTTTCTTAGCAGCTGGCCTAGTCCAGTTTTTCTGGCTCACAACCTTGTATTAATTTGTGTCTATCTCCCTCCCCCACCTTGAACCTGCACACCTCCCTCCCACTCCTGCTTAATTACAGAGGAATCAAAAAACCTGATGTAAAAAGGCACCATCTTTTGACTTAGCTTTTCTGCCCTTGCTTCATAGGAATCCCCAGTAGGGTTCTCACATATACCATATTCCATTCCTTTTTAAATAGTACTCTACTGAGTCCTAATTTACTGCATGTCCCTTTCTAAACCCCCCGGCATAACTACATTATTTTTCTACTGCTCAGTGAACTGCAGCTCCCTGTTTTTAAAGAAAAATAAAAACAGAAAAGACCCTTTTCTCTTTAGAATCTAGCTTGTCTAATTACCCCTAAACAAGGTGACCATTTTGTTACAGGACCTAAACTGGGACACAAGGGCCGCCCCGGGAAGCCAGGTCTGCAATCCCATTCTCCCAGTCCTCATGGGAGTGGAGATAGGGCGGCCATGTCATCTCGCACCAGGGCAGGCAGGTTGGCCTCCCGTCGTTCACCAGGCAGTGTGGAAATGCAATTCTGTGAATAGCACCACCCAGGAGGCAAGAGGCCACATGCCAGGCTTGAAGTGATGCACATTCGTCATCGCCTAGCACCGTGGGTGTGAGAGACTGAGGTGTGTCGCAAAAAGTGCAGAGATGGGGGGAACAAGAGCCATCTCCCCTGCGAGTTTGAAAGCCCTAGGTGCAAGGCAAAGTGGAGAACTGGTGTCACAGAAGTCTGGATGAGGGACTGTCTGAGGCTTCGTGGCCCAGCAGAGTTCCATGAGGCCGGGAAGATCCCCGGAGAGGCTCCAAGAGCATGCATGACACTGCATGATTTGGCAGCATTTAAGAAATATGTAACCCTGGAAAAAAGCTCTCTCTCCTGTGTAGAAGTGGAACCCCAGAGGGGCTCAGTCCCGATGGAAGTCTGGAATGTAGAGAGAGAGGTGGAAAGTGACTGGTACAGGACAGCTCTCGCCTGGGTGAGGGGGTATGGACCATGCCCCCTCTGGGATGGAAGTCTGAAAGGGGGAGAGAGGCAGATATTGGCAGGGCTGGGTGAGCTCCTGCCTGGGTGAGGGGGGTCAGCAGAGCTCCCCATAATGGAAGTCCTTAAGGGAGTACTAGGGCAGACAACAGCGGGGCCTGGAGAGCTCCTTCCTGGGTGAGCAGGGTCAGGCACAGCCCCCCATGATGGAAGTCCTTAAGGGACCAACTGGTGGACAATGGTGGGGCCTGGAGAGCTCCTGCCTGGGGGAGTGGGATCAGGCAGAGCTTCCCATGATGGAAGTCCTTCAGGAAGCGCCAGGGTGGATGGCAGAGGGGCCTGGAGAGCTTCTGCCGGGGTGAAGCATCCAACTTTACCCCATAACCGACAGCATCCTTGAAAAATCTCAAAGTCTCCAAAGCTACTCTGGCTGGGAAAGCAGGGGGACTCTGAAGCCTTCTTGAGAGAGGATCTGCTCCTTAGCAGCTGTGAGGAGTTCCGGAGGAGCAGACGAGATCAGAGGGAAGCTCCCCTGAGAGGGTCCGAGGGCATGAGTGATCCGGCACGATTTGGCAGCCTGCAGGAGACATGAAGGTGGCGGAGTCCCCTGACATGGGGGGGCTGCGGCTGTTGAAGGTCTCTTGGCCAGGTTGAAGGGGAGGACTGTAGGGTTTGGCCCTGACAGAAGTCAGTATGGGAGCACCAGGCAGATGGGTGTAGGGCATGGAGAGCTCCTACCTGAGTGAGTGAGGTCAAGCAGAACCTCCCACGATGGAAATTCTTGAGGGAGTGACTGACTGATGGCAGCAGAGCCTGGAAGGCTCCTGCCAGGGTGAAGGCATCCAACCTTACCCCATACCCAATGGCATCATCGAAAAATTGCAAAGTCCCCAGAGCTGCTTAGGATGGGAAAGCAGGGGGACTGACCACCCTGGGAACCAAGTCACTATTCAGACTGAGTGGTCTAAACTGGGACATTTCTGTGTCCCAAAGACAATGTTTGGAATTCTGGGAGAGAAACTTCCAAACTGGGACTGTCCTGGAAAAACTGGGACCGTTGGTCACCTTGCCTTAAATCTGGCTGTTTATCTTCCTCAGACACTGGATTGTACTGGCTGACTGTTTTTTTTTTTTTTTTTTTTGTACTTTGTCCCAGGTTCCTCTCAGGCTCACTTCACTTCCCTCCCACCCCCCATATAATTTCCTTTATACCTAACCACAGGTCCATCCCAACCATCAAACCCCTCCCCTTCCTGTTACACAAGCTAACACTCACTACAAACTCTCTCCCTACCTTACATCTCCTCCCCAAACTCTCAACCAACTCACCCTATTAAAGCCCTCTCCTCCTCTTCAAACATGCCAGACTTACTCATTCCTGTCATATATCTACCTGCACTGCTCCTCCTACACAACATAACATCACCTCACACACTCTTAACCCCTATACATAAAGCCCCCACCTACTTTCACCAAAGCTGCTTTTCTTACCCTCAGCAACCCATATTCATCTCTGCATCTGTCCTTCCAATTAATATACTATTCCCTAAAATAAAAACTTCTCCTGTCAACCATAGTACATCTAAGTATAAAACAAAATACTTTCACATCTACCCACAAAAAAATGAAAGCTTATGACCTTCCAAGGGCTGCTCTTGTCAGGTGATATACACCCAAACCCTGGTCCTACCACTATTCCTAACACCCCACAAAATATCACCCCCAATTCTAATCATCCATCCATACAAAAAAATGAAATCTCCTTCTATTCTATCAATACTCGAAGTATGCTCAGCAAACTAAGCTAATTTCATGTTGGGGTATCTCTTCATACCCCAGACATTATCTCTGTCACAGAAACTTGGCTTAAACCTCAAAACCAAGATAAAGACATTCTTCCTCCAGGTTATAATATACTATGCCAAGATCGCTTAAAGAAAAAAGGTGGAGGTGTTGCTTTAGTTTACTCTAACTACCTCACTCTCCCTTCCTAAAGAACCAGTTCCCTCCTTTACACCTGCTGAAATACTAATAGCAAACCTCAAACCTAATGACTTTACTACCATCACAGTAGTAGCCATATACATTCCACTAGGGGACAACATCCCCTTAATGGAAAGTGTACTGTCACATCTCTCCGTAAATTTCCCTAATGAAACTATCCTTATTGGGGATGTAAATATTAATTGGCATAACCGTAATAATCCAAACCCTCCACAACACATAAACCTCCATGGATTTACACAACTAATCTCCAAACCTACCCATACTAATAACTCATTCTTCAAGCTCCTTGATAGATTGGATATTGTTTCTAATCCCAGCAAATATCATAACCCTGAAACTCTACCTGATGCCCTGACCACTCACCTATAAAAGTTCTACAATACATCACCCACCTCCCCAAACCACACCAGCTTATCACCTGCCACAAACTTTCAACCTTTAACCCAGACACTTTTAAAACCCTCCTCTCTAGAATTAACTGGAATTTCCTTACTCAACTCCCACTCAACGAAGCAGTAAATGCCTTCAACTCAACTTTCCTAACTATTTTAAATTCTCTAGCCCAACTGAGAAAAGTTTGATTAAAGGCAAACATTTTACCCTGGCTAACTAAAACCACCCATACCCTTATGAAATCCAGAGATAGGACATGGAAAACATGGGTACAAACCAAACTTCTAGCTGACCTCCTAAAGTATAAAGAACTTAGAAATCAGACAAAAAACTTATCAACAGACAAAAAATACTTTTATTATAATCCCCCAAAAACATTAAAATCTGATCCAAAAAAAAAAATCTGGAATGCTATAAACCAAATACTACATGTAGGTAACCCAACTTCACCAAATCCATGTCCTGACAAGTCACCTGAAGAAACTGCCAATACCTTCAACACCTACTTTATCAAATCCATTTCCAAACTTTTTAACCCCACCCTCTCCAACAACACTTCAAACCTCCCTATACACCCCTCAACCACTATCTCAGTAAACTCCTTCGCTCTCAAACCTATCTCCACTGACTGTATCAGAAATCTACTCTCAAAGCTCAAACCATGCTCTGTATCAACAGACAATATTCCTTCTTACTTTCTCCAGATTGCTGCACACTCCCTTGCTATGCCTGTATTTATACTAATGAATCACTCCATCTCTGAGTCTAAAGTTCCTTCTATATGGAAACAGTTTTACACTCTTCCTATTCATAAAGGAGGTAACTCCACATAAATATCTAATTTCAAACCTATTGCTATCCTCTCCCCTCTCTCCAAAATCCTTGTGAAATATATACACAAATAAGTTATGTATTATCTCTTACAAGAAAAGCTTCTCACTCCAACACAGCATGGGTTCTGTCTCAACATAGTACAACCACAGCTCTACTATCATTTCTCAACACCTTAGCCCTGGCTAAAGTTGATCACAAATTCATATCCTGTCTATTCCTTGATCTTTCTAAGGCTTTTGACACTGTCTCACACACTCTGCTACTTAGTAAACTTGTAGACCTAAACTTCTCTGATACAGTTGCATGGTTCTCTATCTCTCTGATAGGCTGCAGTCAGTACGATGGGACTCAGCACTATCTACCCCTCTCTCAGTAAGAACTGGCATTCCCCAAGGTTTCATTCTTGGACCTCTACTCTTTAATATCTTCATCAACTCACTCCACTCCTCTTGTCCTCATTCTAACATTGTCCAATATGCAGATGACTCTGCAGTCATAACTATTGCTACTTCCCCCTTAGAACTCCTAACAAATACCCAGACATCTTTCAACTCAGTACAGACATGGCTCACTAATAATCAGCTCATCCTCAACCCTACGAAAACAAAATGACTAGACTTTCTACCTAAATCTGCAAACCACATTAAACTTTCCTTCTCCATAAGGTCCCTAAACAATACTCCTATAGAAGTCGAAACTAGCACAAAATGCCTTGGCATTACCATTGACGACCAACTAAAATTCGATCTTCACATTAACAATTGTATAAAAAAAAAAAAACACCAAAAGCTAGGACTACTGTACAGGAACAACAAATTCCTAGCTACTGAAGCTAGGATTTCTCTTACCCATGCCTACCTTCTACCATGCTTAACCTATTGTTCCCAAATACTCACAAATCTGAACTCCTCCCTACTTACCAAATTAGAATCAACCTACCACAAAGTAGCTAGATCTGCAGTTCAACAAACATATAAATATTACCACAGTGTCTCCCTAAAATATCTGAACTGGCCCAAACTACCTCACCTGTTCCTACAATCTCAACTCCAAATCATACACTCCATCCTGTATCAGCCTAATTTCTGCCCAAGTCTATCATCTCTCACTACTCCCGTACCAGACTTCTCCGAAACTCAACCCAAGACCTACTAAAATTCCATCACCCAAATCCAATGCAGGGTGCAATTTATATAGCTACCATCCCTTTACTGCATGGAACAAACTCCCACTAGAAATAAGGTCCCTGACTCACTCCAAACAATTTAAGCTAGCAACCAAAGACCACTTTAAAAAACAGTGGTCCTGCCATTTTACTCACCCTCCCTGATTATTACCTACCTTTATAGTACAGTCAAACTAACTTACTAAAACTTACCATTAACTACTTCATCCTATGCTTTCTATGCACCTTCCAAAGCTTCTTCTGTGCTCTGCTCCCTGAAATTCTTATGTAACCTTTTAAGTTTCCTCTACTACTCTGCATACAAAACCTTATATTTACTCAACTCACTTTTTAAACCAAAACATACAACTTATTTTACTTTTTTAACTCTCTTTTTAAATGAAAACATACAACTTATTCTACTTTTTTAACATTCTCCTTTTTGTTTATAGTACTGTTTTATCTGTCAACAATATGCATGTATGTAGCTTACGTATTTTAGCTACCAAAATTCTCTATTGCTATTTTAATTGAAATGTATCTGTATTGCTATTATTATTGCATTGTATATATTTGGAGCTTTTCTCCCCGGGTCTCCGCTGAAAAAGGGCAATAGCTCAGCCAGACACTGTAAAATAAAATAAAATAAATAAATAAAAATTTGGCCAGAAGTATTAGGAGGAATAACAGAATTACTTGGATCTAAAGACAATCTGAGGAGGCACACAGTACTCAGAAAGTGTGTGGTAAGTTGTGTTTTCGCTAGCTTACTTGAATTTACAGGACTAAAGTGTGGCAACTGGGATATGTATGCCTGCATGTGTCTCATATCTGTAGAAAGTACTAGTTACAAGGTAGCGCACAATATCAGGGCAACATGTCCTCATACATGCCTGTTACTGTTACATGACTGCTATGGCCTGTAAAACTATGTGTTTGCCTTTTGTGTTTACAGCAGTCATATACAACCTAATACAGTAGAGCTATGTCACCAGCAGCTGCCAAGGTGTCTTCAGCTGTAGGTACCATGGCTGCCTACCTCACCTATTCATAACTATCTGCATGTCCATATGCTGTATTTATTCCCATATCTGACCTTTAAATAGTGGGAACTCCCTATAAGGACCCCTAGGCCTAAGTAATAGTCAGGTACTCTGTCTATCATGGAATAGCTGGTTTCTATCTTGTTTAATTTTCTGCTTACACAACACACTGGATGTTCTTTGCTCCCTGTATTGTGAGTTAAAATGTCCCATAAGATAATAAGTGAAGCACTGGTGCAGACAATGAATAGACAGGAGAAGTCAGAGGTCATCAGAACGTGTCTGGAGCATAAACACTGCTTAAATGTTGGAAAACCCTCCTCAGCTTCCAATGTGATACAGCATACCCTCTCAGTGGTCTCTTTGAATAATGTACAGTCTATGTCCATATATGTACACTATTTTTGTCTGTAGCTTTCATTCTACAACTCCGAACATTATACTTTCCTATAACTTTATATCATGTTTACTTAGGTATCTGCATATCTGGTGGATAAGGTGATGATACAGGCTGGAAAATGCAAGCTCTGCTGAAATTAATGTCCTGCTATATAAGCACTTAGGACACATGAAGAGCACCTCTTTGGAATAGGGGCTGCTGACTAGACTTTATGTGAACAGGTGTGCAGTACAGTGAGCCATGACAGAAATGTTGTAGGGGATAAGCAATCACACATTACAGCAGTGTCCTAAACATTGTTACTGATATGTTGTGCTGTGCTGTGCAAAGGCAAAAGCATGTTCCACAGCAAAAGAGAGGTTGGCCATTGGTGGACCACATGGGAGCAAAAGGATAACAGAGCCAGAATAGTTTTTGATGTTTCTAAAGGTGGTCTATGGCACATGGATCATCACTGGAAGAGTGACCACTGATATAAGGATGGACCCACCCCCTCATATCCAAGTGGATGATGCACTACGTTAGTACCTTGTACTCTGAATTATTGTATTGTTGCACTGCTTCTAGATACTGTAGGGTAACCACAGTAAGTGTTGGTTGTGCACAATTCCATGCACATCAGAAATCCATCCATGTCAGGATGACAAGATTGACTTCAACAATTGGCTAAGCTTCTGGTGTCATTCAAAGGGGATCCAGTATCTGTCTGCCTGGGACGACATGATTGACAGACCACAATGCTTTGCCAGAGATGGTCTGCACTTGTCGCCCCTGGGATTCAGGTTACTGGCTAAGGCTCTTGCCACCCCTATAGTGCCTTTTTTAGGCAAAGTTCAAAGGACAAAACCACCACCGTAACAGGTACAAGCATGCAAAATCTGAAGGTAATGCTACTCAATGCTAGAAGTCTAAACCTCAAAATGCACTCTCTTGAGGCACTCCTAAAAATGGAGAACATCGATATCTGTGCAGTAACTGAGACCTGGTTCAAGGCTCCAGAGAGCACCTCTGCAATACCAGGCTACAACTCTTACCACACTTTTCAGCCACCAAACCAGGACCAAAACACTAAAGGTGGAGGAGTGTCAATATTCACCAAGGATATTCACACCACCAGGCTAGTTGGCCAACACAATGTGTCTGAAATTCTCCAGGTGCAACTAACACTAGGTAAGACTGCAATCCAAATTATAGCTTGCTACAGATCCCCCACCATACCCCAAGATTCTCACTACACCTTTCTAAACATACTGGAAAATATTAAGATAGAACCAAACACCCTAATACTGGGTGATTTTAACTACCCTGCCATTAACTGGGAAAACTACTCCTGTACCAACACCTTTGCCCAACGGTTCTTGGAATTCATAAATTCCAACGCCCTGGATCAACTAATTCATAGTCCCACCAGGGGGTCCAATATTCTAGACCTGGTCATTGCCAACATGGGAAATCGATGCTCCACACCTATGGTCACCCCCTCGTTAGTCGGGTCTGACCATAAGCTAATCACCCTTAACATCCAGATCCCACCCCCACTCCCCAGTAAGGAAACCTCCATAAAAAACTTCTCCAAAGCTAACTTCATCCTACTCAAGTCAGAAGTGACAAACTTCATGACACCCATGCAAACAGGAACTGAAAGTTCAACTGCTGAATCCTACACTAAGGCACTGTACGAGCACATCCACTCATGCATGAATCGTGCCATCCCACATAGAACCAAGGTGCTCTCATCCAAAAAAAGGAAGCCAATCTGGTGGTCCCCTGCCATAAACAAACTTTACAACAAAAGGAAGAAACTGTTGCAGAAAAGAGGAAAATCCCAGGATGCAAAAAACTCCCTTACAAGCCTCAGTAAGAAACTAAGATCCCTCATAAAATCCTCCAAAGCTAGTTACGAAAATAAAATTGCCAAAGATTCCAAAGACAACCACAAGGCATTCTATAACTATGTCAAGAATCTAAATGGCAATGCTCAGATCAGCTCTGAGCTAAAACATAATGGCATTAAATATACTGATCCCAAGGATATTGCCAATATCCTGGCAGATCGATTCAGTGCCAACTTCACCCCCCATCACCCCCTAAATGGCCCATCTCAATACCGGAAGATTGCCAAATTCCAGTAATAATGGCCACACAGGTAAAAACACACTCTCCAAAGCTAAGAATACAGCATCCATGGGACCAGTGACATCCCGGGCTGTGTACTACATGAACTACAACATGAACTGGCACCTCACCTAAGTGTCATGTTTAATCATAGCCTCACCTCAAGTTTCGTGCCCACTGAGTGGCGCACAGCTACAGTTATCCCACTCCACAAGGGGGGATCCACCTTGGATCCTGGAAACTACCATCCTATCAGTCTGACAAGCCTTATCTGCAAGGCCATAGAGCGTATTATCATGGAACTTATAAACAAAGACATTGGCAACCTTCAAACACTGGACCCCACCCAGTTTGGGTTCGTGAAGGACCGATCTTGTCTCCTGAACCTGACTGACTTCTTCGAATCAGTCTCCAGAGCCATGGACAAGGGTAAGGAGGTCCACACAGCCAATCTAGACCTTTCCAAGGCCTTTGACACTATCCCCCACTCTGGAATCATAGATAAACATACTAAACTGGGCATTAATCCCTACGTCACCCAATGAGTTGCTAACTGGCTTACTGAAATAACCCACACTGTAAAAGTAGATGACTCCAAATCCAGCTCCAGACAAGTGGAGTACCTCAGGGTTCAGTCCTGGGACCGCTCTTGTTTGGCATCTACTTCTCTGAAGTACAGGTCAACACTAAGGGACTCTGGCTAACAAAGTTCGCAAATGACCGCAAACTGGGAGCCATTATTGAATACCCAAATGATGTGGATACTCTACAAAAGGGCCTTACAGAAACAGATGCTTGGTGCCAGAGCCATGGGCACAAGCTCAATGCCAAGAAATGTATAGTTATCCCCTTTGGGAAAAAACATGTATCCGTGAATTACCATATAGGTGGCAGTACACTAAACACCGAAAGTGTGATAAGAGACTTAGGGACACAGGTGGACAGTGGTCTCACCTTCGATAACCACATCGCCACAACAGTCAGGAAATCCTTCTATGTGGCACACCTCATCACTAAGGGCTTTTCATCCAGAAAAAAGAAGGTCATTGGCCCACTTTACTCATCCCTCATTAGGCCCATTATAGAATACAACGCCCTGTTTGGTATGTACCTCTCAAGACATCTGCAACAACTGGAAAGGCCGCAGAAATACCTCACTAAAAGAATCACAGGCCTAAAGCAGATGCCCTATGCTGACCGCCTTAAAAAACTCCAGCTATACTCTGTCGCATATCGTCTACTCAGAGGCGATCTCTGCTTAACATACAAGGCCATGTCAAACCCAGAGCTGTTGGACATGCTATACTTAAAGAAATCCCAATCACTCAGAGCCACACGCTCCAGGGATCTAAACCTTGTCATCACAATAAACAAAACATGCTGGAGGGATAGGTTCCTGACCCAGAGACTCCCCAGACTCTGGAATAGATTGCCCATACATGTCAAGCAGAGTGCCTCTCTGGCCCTCTTCAAAAGGAACCTTAATGATTGGATGAGAGAAAGGAAATTCACTCCAGGGATCATGTCAGTTGCCCTGCTAGACAGGGGTCCAGGGAAGTAAATAGTGTGGGAAGAAATAGCCAGGGAATTGTTATGGCTCGGCTTATATAGTCCCTAGGGCTGATAACCTAGTACCAACCTATGAACCTATGAACCTAAGAGAGGTAGGTTGAATTTGCATAGTACATCTTGTAAGGATAACTTTAGTTCACAGGCCAAAGGGGTACAGTTGTGGCAGAGGTATCCATGCTCACTCCCATGCATCTTTTGTTCTGTACTCACAGGCAGAGTTCATCCATACACATTGAATGTGTGACATCATCAAAACAAGAACATGGAAGTTGTACAGCATGGCCATTCACCATCCACAGTGGGGGAGGGTACCCTACAGCTCCAACAACCAGTGATGCTCCCCCTGTGTCTGTGATAGAGGATATGGGGATAGAAGGTAAAGATGCGAAATAGAAAATTATATATCTGAACAAGTGGGCATGTGATCACATACCAATGCTTAATATTGTGCTAATAGACAATGCAAATAAGTAATTTAATGAACAGCTATCAAGTCTGAGTTGTGATTGTTCATTATTATACCAAAGTGAAATACTGAGTCATTAATTCTAAAGTTAGCTTCAGGTATGAGTATTTACTGTGCTGCAGATAACACATTCTTCTCACAACCTACAGAATGAATTTACTACTGCAACATACCCATGAGATCTTTACAGTTGGTTAGAAAGTGACTGTGTACAGTTTGAGGCACATTTCACGAAAAGACAATATCAAGGTGGTAGAGTGTGCAGAAAAATGGGATCTGGATTATTAAGGATCTCAAGAAATATCATAATGAGAGGCTACAGAGCTAATACTGTACGCTTAGGACATTAGAAAAGAAGGGGAGTATAATGTGTTACTAAAATGTAGAAAATGAAAAGTGGGTCATTTTAAGAAGTTATTTTAATGGAAACAGAAGACAGCATTTTATACAATTAGGAGATAATCTATTTAAGTAAACAGATTTTTTTTCTTTAACTAAAACAGTGATGGACAATTCAAATACGTTTCTTTCTAAAGCATCCAGTGAACATTAACTGAAGTCTGTATGAGAGCCCAGTAAAATCAGAAATGCAGAGCCAGACAGTGACCATGTGCCAACTTGGACAACTGTATCAGTCAATTGACTAGGTAGGAACTGCCTTTTTACAAATTATTTCATACGACATTAGAATTTGAAATTATCAACATTTTATTTATTTTATTTTACATTTGTTGACCGGGCTAGTCTAATTGGATACATGTCCATTTTAAGTAGAGGCCCGGGGAGAAAAGCTCCAACACACACACACAATATAATAATAAATGTTGCAACAGTACAAGCTTGACACAGCTGTTATTAATAAAAGTACAATACTAATGGTGAGAATAATACAAATAGTAAAGGTAATGTACAAAAAATTGTTTACTATATACATATATACATAGATTTAAATTGCAATATCATGGTTTATATGGATCATTAAGGAGAAGTCAGTAGTTAGTACAGTATAGTAAAGGTGAAGAGTATGCATAGGTATAAAGTATAAAAGAGTTAGTCAGGGTTAGTACAAGGGCATAACCAATGTGTACTAAGAAATAGTTTTAGTTTCTGTTTAAAAAGTGTTATTGAGGACAGAGATAGGAGTTCAGTGGGAAGTAGGTTCCAGTGTTTTCCTACAGTATTAGAAAACAGAAAGTCTCCTGCTAAGTTGTTGGATCTGCTAGTACTAATAAGTAGTTTATGTGAGGAGCGTAGATTCTTAAGACTGTTGTAAGGGGTAATGAGAATAGACAGTGTAGGAGTATTGGTGGGGTGATACAGGCTCTTATGGGTAACAGCAAGCTGGTGAAATAGAAGCTGATTTTGGAATTCTAGCCATCCTAGTTGTTTTAGATTGCTACAATGATGAGTTCTAAAAGGAGAGCCAATGGCAAATCTAGCAATATTATTATAGGAAATTGCCAGTTTGTAAAGGTTGTTTTTTGAAAGATTAGTGTATATAGGTGAAGCACAGAGTAGAGTGGAGATTAAGTGAGTTCTGGCTATAGCGGTCCTGGCTAATGGTGTAACAAAGGTTTTGATTCTATAGAGGGATCCCAATTTCTTGTTGACTGTTTTTATTGTGCTGTTAATATGAGTATCAAAGTTCAGGTTGCTATCTATAGTTATTCCTAAATGTTTGGTGGTTGGGTCAGGAGATATGAGAGTGCCGTTCTTAGATATGAGTGTGAAATAAGCTGGGGTTGACTTTCAGGTTGGAGTAAAAATTAGAAGTTTAGTTTTTTGGGGGTTCAGGAGGAGGCAGCAGTTTAAAAAACATTGTTCTACTGTACTGAATGCTTTTTGGGTAAGGGACTGTAGCTCAGAAGGAGAATTGGCTGAACAAATTATAGTGGAGTCATCTGCGTATTGAATACAGGTGGCATGAGGAATTGCTAAGTGGAGGTCATTAATAAAAATGGAAAATAGCAGTGGGCCTAATATGGGGCCCTGAGGTATACCAAGGGAAATGGGGAGGTGTGTAGATAGATTGTTGTCCCATAGTACAGCCTGCTGTCTATTGTCCAAGTAAGATTTGAACCAATTTAAGGCTGAAGGTTCAAGAGAAAGGGATTTCAGTATATTTAAAAAGAGCTGTTGATTAACCATATCGAAAGCTTTAGATAAATCTATAAAGACTGCAGAGGAAAGAATATTGTTGTTACGGTTTTTGTTAATGCAGTCTGTAAAGGATAGCAGTGCAGTGGTGGTACTGTGGAATGGTCTAAATCCATGTTGACAGTTGGCAAGTAAGTTATTTTGGATAAGATTGTTAAGTAGTTGCTTATGGATGCATTTTTCCATTATTTTTGCCAGTGGGGAGAGTAAAGCTATAGGACGATAGTTTGAAAAGTCATTGCAGTTACCACCTTTATGTAGGGGATAATGTGAGAGATTTTCCAAATAGTTGGGATAGTTCCTTCTCTTATGGTTCTGTTTATCAGTATGGAAATGGGGTAGGCTATGGCTTTGGCTCCTTTTTGCAGTTAATTCTGCTGGAAGTTGGTCAGCAGAGGGGGTGGTAGGTTTTAGTTTTTGGAGAAGAGAGAAAATAAAGGAAGTAGAAACAAATTGTAACTGACATGATGGAAGTGGGCAAGTAGGAGAGGTTGGTAGATTTGAGGTACCTGGTGATAGGTGACTAGCAAGAGTTTGGATGGCATCTGTGAAAAAAAGAATTGAAGGCGTTGGCAGTTTGTGTTGGATTCTCAAGGTTGGAGCCTTGAGGGTTAGGTGTGATAGATTGACCTGGGTGTAGTAGTTTGTTAACGCTAGACCAAAACTTTTGTGGATTCTATTGGTGAGTTTGCTGTAGTTGGAAGTAAAAGTTTTTTTTATCTAAGTGGATAGCTTTTTTTGTAATATTTCTAAGTTGTCTAAAGTTTTGGTGGTCTGTAGAATTCTTAGTAGTGCACCATTTAGCCCAAGATTTGTTTCTAAGGAGGATTTTTTGCCTAGTAGCTATTGTGAGCCATGGTGCAGGTTTAGCCTTATTTCTAAGAGCGTGATGTGGCATGATGGTCCAGGATGGCTAAGAATGTGGAATTAAAGTATTCCACTGCTTCATCTAGTGGGAGGGATTTTAGCGGTAACCAATTACAGTATTTAAGTTCTGAATGGAATACTTCAGGATTAAAAAGTTTTTTGGTCCGCATTGTCCTAAAGGTATTTGGGTAAGTTATGTTGGTTTTGTCTCTGATGATATGTTAGGGAGTGGTCACTTAGATCATCAGGGAGGGTTCCTACTTTGTATGTTTGAAGAGGAGAATTAGTAAGAATCCAATATAAGGTGCTTTCTTTGTTATTGGGATTATTGATCCTGGTTGGGGAGGTAATAGTTTGTGAGAAGCCATATAGGTTAATATGGGTGGTAGGGTGTACAGTACTACATGACTTCCAGTTGATATTAAAATCCCCAAGGACTATAGTTTCTTGTGGAAGATTAATAGACAGCCAGTTTAGAATATTTTCAAGGGTACTAATGTTATTTCCAGGGGGAAGGTAAATACAAGCAATGTATATGGATTTACATGTGTTGACCAGAAATTTGGAAATGAGGATTTCAGCATTATTGTACACAGGTGGTCTAAGGTTTGCAGTGGTAACTTGTAGCTCTGTTTTATATAGGATTGCAACCCCCCCTCCCTCTTTGTTTGTACGGTCTAATCTGAGGATATTGTAACCAGGTGGGGTGACTTCATTGTCATTAACTGTAGGTTTTAGCCATGTTTCAGATAAACATAGGATGTCAAATAGGTGGATATCTAAGAAACATAATTTATTTTAACAAATACTGCAGAAACAATCTGTATGTGCTGTTCAGGGAAGAACAGGCATGGATGTTGCTAGGGTAAGAGTCAGAATTAAAAACTTTGTATCTAAAACCCTTTCCCTGTACTATTTAGGCTGCAGAAATACTTAGGGAGGCCTATAGTTTTCTTGCTACTGCTGCGGGTTTCCGAGCGTAAATACAAAAATATTAGTGTCCTTAACTAGGTAGAATAAATTAAAAGAAATAATAACCTTGTTTCCTTGGTAAAACAATTTTTAAATGGACAGAGCTTAGGACTGCTACTAGTTACAAGATATTGCCTGCAGCAGTCTTCTAGCATTGTGAATCTTTCAATGGGGTGGGCTGGATTTGGTAGAAAGACTGGGTAAAAGTTCATGCGATGGAGAAGGAAAGTACACATATATGTTAAGATCATATAATAACCTCTTCGACTGTTAATATATTCAGTTTACAGACAAAACAGTATGTAAGCAATCTACACAGTATCCAAAAATGACAAATATGCAGCAAACACCCTATGCTGGTGGAACAACATTCAGCTTAGTATGTATGTTGATTAATGCATTGCACAATCCTCATATAGCCACAAGTGTGTCAGAAGATAAAATCATTTACATTGATTTAAGTTGGAACAATCACTTCAAACTTGTAACGTATTCTACTTATGTCACTTTAAATATTGCAAAATAACATACAAGTAATCTGTTCACAGTATTAGACCCTTTACAACAGTGTGTACACTCTTGCTACAGTTATTGCCACTCGTTTAACTAGTTAACGTTTAAACACATGTATTCATTACAACCATTATATCCACACTACTTATCATGCCCAGGTAATGATAACAGTCTGCTCTTCTTCTTAGTGTGGACTACCACACAACAATTACAGAATATAACACAAGTCTGTATGTTTTCTGGTTTCATATACTGCTAGCCATCCACAGAGAATTATAGCCTTATACTGTACTTTGTTTGCGGCTTCTATGAAGTTCGGCTGTTTAAGTGAAACTTGTAGAAATGCCGCCTAGGTTTAAAATACAGCAAATACAAGTAATAGCAATATTCTACAACAATTTACTGAGTAATATTTCAGAAGTTCCTACCGCCACCAACGGGTTCACTTGGCTTATCCTTCAGTTACCTCAGAGTTCCTTATCACTTGGCCAGGAACTTAAGTTTCAGTCACAGTGACCAAATGTGGACTTGATCTCCTACTTGAAATTCTCTGTTTTGGGAATTCCTATTGCAGACTCCTTGTCAGTTAGCCTTCACCCTCACTATATGTTCTCATGCAACAGACATTACCATAGGTGCAAAGGTACCTCCTTAGCAAGCTATTGATCTGTGAGGATCTTACAAAGCTTAGCCTTACACTTTCATTATATTTTTCAGCCCTTATATTTTGTCTATGAATAACCCAGAGGCGGGCAGAACAATGTTGGTACATTTACTTGTTTCTCCTTTCCATAAAGGACACTGATGCTAAGCTGGGATAAATTTGTATTTTCACATCCAGTCATCCAAACTTCATCTAAAGAGAGTAAGAAAGTGCTTTGCTTTATGCAGAGTGGAAGACATCTCCATAGGAGCAGTATGCTCTGTGATACATATCTATTCCACCAACAAGTTCTGTTGATGTTGAAAAAGACATCAAGATCCCTTGAGTGGGTGTTTATACCACTGGACTTGCAGATGTGTAATATGTCTGACAGGATTGGGTCTGTTAAGGCTCTATATGTAAGGCAGAGGTCACCTCTTTGTAGTGTGTAGGATACTGTGAAGAAGGACAAAGCAATCAGCTGGTCTGCATAGATTTTTTTTTTTAAGGGGCATTGTTCTAATGACTGCCAAGTACAGTGAAATGATAACATCCCTGGACCTCGACCTCATACCTTTTGATATAAGCTGTACAATGAAAAATAACTTCCTTACAGTAATGGATATGTAGTGATTAAAGGACAGTTTGATGGGGAATTATCATCACTACATTTGTCAGTAGGTGGAAATGAAATTTCAACATTTGCAACAGATATTTCAGCTGTCCAATGAATCCACCAGATGAGGTATTTTAAGTAGGAGACACACCTTAGTTTAATTAAAATTAGGTAATGAACAGATAAAATCTGGTGCTGACAGTCCCAAATGTATCTCCAGATTCTGGCTCAGCAGAGAAAGAAAGTCTTTAATAACAGTCTTTAGAAAATGATCAGAACTCACAGATGATGTCCATATTCTCCAACAGGGTATTCCCGTATGAGGAGAGCTCAGTATCAAGTATGTGGCTTCATGGCAGTAGATTAAGCCACCATGAAGTACAGACTGACAGAACACAAATGACCGTCATCTTGTTTACAAGCGCTAAACACAGTTTAGTGAGCATAAAAAAGTAAATAAAAAAATAAATAAAAAAAAGATGACTCATCTAACATAAGTACAGAAGCAGTTACAAAACTTGCAATTTCACTTTCCCCCTCAAGACAATATGCTTAAAAAGCAGCTTTTTAGAGAACATGGGAAAAATAAAGCAAAAGCAATGCAGTTACTTGTGTGTGTGTGAGAGACTGAGGGTGAGAAACAGTGAAAGAGAGAGCGCCCATATGTCAACCTCTTTGTTTAAGAATTCTCAAGAAAGCCAACAATAATACGGGTAAAAAACCCAAAATCAGGAACAGTTTTAAATATTACCTTCAATTCAGTTAAAAAGTTGACAGAGCAAGATGGTTTGCATCAATATGTATTTTTTTATCTGAACAACAAAAATTATGAAACCATAATGTTTGGATTTATTGACCTACTACAATCCTTGGAGATTTGCCAGAAAATCGAACATTTTTCAAGGGATAGAGCAAAAATATGAGGCAAAATCAGGGACAACTGAAAGGAGTGTGTGCGTGTGTGTGTGTGTAGGGCATGGTTGCAATGATTTGTACTGTGTGTATTTTTTCATTAATTTGATCACAATAAGATATCTGAGCTGCACACAATCAAGAAAGTGACTGTAATTGCTTGGTGTGGTTGTGTGTGATTGTGTATATATATATATGCAGGTCAGATTCCTGTGTGTGTGTGTGTGTGTGTGTGTGTGTGTGTGTGTGTGTGTGTGTGTGTGTGTGTGTGTGTGTGTGTGTGTGTGTGTCTGTCTGTCTGCCTGTCTATACCTCTGTGTGTGTCTGTCTCCCTGCCTCTGCATATGTTTGTGTGTGTATACATTTGTAACTGACTCATGTGTGTGTGTGTGTGTGTGTGTGTGTGTGTGTGTGTGTGTGTGTGTGTGCATACGTGTGTGTGTCTATATATGTATGTGTGCAGCCATTATTAAATACTTACATAATGTATTTATTGGATGCAAAATATGTCCCCCAAGAACAATTATGTAGCCTACAACAAATTTGAAATGTTAGTGGAACTATTTTTCATCAAAAATATAAACAAATGTATATAATAATAATAATAATAATAATAATAATAATAATAAAACAAATACAAAACAATTTAACAAATAGTCCATACTAAGTGCAGTAGTTTTCTCCATGGTGGGTGTCACAGGGAAATTAAGACAGAAGTGGCAAACCTCATGACACCCATGCAGACGGGCAATAGAGGTATGACTGCTGAATCCTACACAAATGCACTTTATAAGCACTTACACGAGTGCATGGATCATGCTATCCCTAATAGAACCAAGATGTTATCTTCCAAAAAAAGGAAGCCAATCTGGTGGTCCTCTGCCATAAACAAACTGTACAACAAAAGAAAGAAACTGTTGCAAAAAAGAGTAAAATCCCATGACTGGAGGAACTCCCTGGTCAACCTCAGTAAGAAGCTGAGATCCCTCATAAAATCCTCCAAAGCTAGTTCCGAAAACAAAATTGCCACTGACTCTAAAGACAACCACAAAGCATTCTATAGCTATGTCAAGAATCTCAATGGGAACACGCAGTACAGCACAATGGCACTAAATATACAGAACCAACTGATATTGCCAACATCCTAGCAGATAGGTTCAGTGCTAACTTTACCCCCCCCCCCACCCCCTAGAGGGTCCATCTCTATACCGGAAGAATGCAAAGTTCCTATAATCACGGCTGCACAGGTAAAAAACACACTCTCCAAAGCCAAGAACACAGCATCCATGGGACCTGACAATATCCCAGGCTGTGTTCTACATGAACTACAGAATGAACTGGCACCCTACCTAAGTACCATGTTCAATCATAGCCTCACCTCAGGCTTTGTACCCACTGAATGGTGCACCGCGACGGTTATCCCACTCCACAAAGAGGGAGCCATGACGGACCCCGGGAACTACCGCCCCATTAGCCTGACGAGCCTGGTCTGCAAGGCCATGGAACGTATCATTGCGGAACTCATAAACAAAGACATTGGTAATCTCCAAACTCTGGACCCTACCCAGTTTGGATTTGTAAAAGGCAGATCATGTCTCCTAAACCTGATTGACTTCTTTGAAGCAGTCAACAAAGCCATAGATGAGGGTAAAATGGTTCACACAGCTTATCTAGATCTCGCCAAGGCTTTCAACACCATCCCCCACTCTGGAATTATAGATAAGCTATCTAAACTAGGTATAAATCCCTATGTCACAAGATGGGTTGCTAACTGGCTCACGGATAGAATGCACACTGTGAAAGTAGCAGATTCCAAATTCGACTTCAGACCAGTGACAAGTGGAGTACCACAGGGTTCAGTCCTGGGTCCTCTCCTGTTTGGTATCTACTTCTCTGAAGTGCAGGCTAACACAGAAGGTCTTTGGCTAACAAAGTTTGCAGATGACTGCAAACTAGGAACCATAATCAAAACTCCTAACGATGTGGACAAACTACAAAAGGGCCTCACTGAGACAGATACCTGGTGTCAAAGCCATGGCCTGAAGCTCAATGCCAAAAAGTGTATTGTCATCCCCTTTGGTAAAAACTCTGTACCCATGAACTACCACATAGCTGGTAGTCTACTTAATGCCAAAAATGTGATAAGAGACCTTGGGACACAGGTGGACAGTAGTCTCTCCTTTGATAATCACATTGCCACAGTGGTCAGGAAATCCTTCTATGTGGCTCATCTCATCACAAAAGGATTCTCATCCAGAAAAAAAGAGGTCATTGTTACCCTCTACTCATCACTCATTAGACCCATTATAGAGTACAACGCCTATTTTGGTATGTACCTCACAAGACATCTACAACAACTGGAAAGACCACAGAAATACCTCACAAAGAGGATTACTGGCCTCAAACAGATGCCCTACGCAGACCGTCTCAAAAAACTACAGCTTTACTCCATCGCATATTGCCTACTCAGGGGCGATCTCTGGCTAACATACAAAGCTATGTCAAACCCAGAGCTGTTGGACATGCTCCACTTAAAGAAATCCCAATCCCTCCGAGCTACATGCTCTAGGGACCTAAACCTTGTCACCACAATAAACAGAACATGCTGGAGGGATAGATTCCTGTCCCAGAGACTTCCCATACTCGGGAACAGACTACCTGTCTATGTCAAACAGAGCTCCTCATTAGCACTCTTCAAGAAAAATCTTGATGATTGGATGGGAAATGGGAAATTCACCCCAGGGATCACTTCTGTGGCTCTGCTCGACAGGTGCACAGGAAAATAATTTTCTTGGATGGCGAAAGCCAGGGTACATTTTTTGGCTAGGCTTATATAGGCCCTAGGGCCAATAGCCTAGTACCTACCTATGAACCTATAATGGACCTTCCAGGGGTATGGAGGCCTTCTTCCTGCAGTGGCAGGCTTTACAACACCTCCGGGCAGTCTTTATTTCTCTGTAATACCCATCCTGCTGAGAATTATTGCTTGCTTAAATTAAACAAATGAATGTTCATGGGTTCCACTGTTTTTTTATGTTAATTCAACCTAACTCCCATCTCAGAGATGAATTATCTGTCCTTGGTTTCTTTCTCCTTCCACATGTACACTCAAGACTCCACTGGATTCTCACTGTAACGTCTGCCACATTGTTCCTGGCCTGGCCTTAGAAAAGTACAGACACAAAATTAAAATTAATTACCTAGCCCTGTAGGTAAAATTTGTTAAAAAGATCAGTCCCTATTTCCTCACTAAGCCACCGTTTCCCTCATGTAATAGCTTTATTCCCCCACTAAACATTACATCCACTTTCTTTTATAGCACTAGTTCTCCTAAAATCTACCTTTATGTCTGTCTTCTGTCTTTCCTACACTTTGTACTGGTTGAACTACCACAATGTGTTACAACATCCTATCTAAAAATCAATCTATATCATTTAGGTTAGAGGAAGAACATAAATTACAGACATTTTTGGGAATATCAACATGATCATGAATGAGCAGATTGTGCAATCCAATGTTCTAATCCTGCACACAGTCTGTAGACACCGATACCACCATTTTACGTTGTTCTGTATCTGAGGAAAGGTTGTAGAAGACAGTTCCTGCAAGGAAGGCTGTACACACAACATTAAAGTCTGCCCTGTAAAAGAAAAATATTCTAAACTGCGGAGCTAGTGACATTGCACTATTCAGTTATACCAATCAGCTTGTCAAATACCTACACCCATAACCCTGTTGACTTTTGCAACTCATACAACATAAAACCAAGATTCCACACTTTGTGGTATTCCCCGTTCCAGGGTTACTATGTACACTGTATAACTATCACCAAACAGTTGCCAATGTGGAGAGTGTCCCATCCATTAACCTCATAAGACTATGTGCCAGGCAGGATAAGTTACCTTTCATGGTAAGCATGCCTGTTAATCTCTCCCATCCATAGTACAAAAGATCTGTTCCATAATGGTACAGACTTCACATTAATATTTACAACATGACTACATGCCTTTGTGTTAGTGGACATCTCCTTCCTCCTCTGCTTCCTCATTAGTTGTTACAGGGCACTTTCCCCTGGGTAGATGCAGAACCACTTTCATGCTAGGCATCTCTGTACACCATTCCACTGTCACAGCTGTAATATATAAGTCAAAGTGGACTCTTCTGCCTAACTACAGCGACAGGATCAGCAGATTTGACTATGTCTGAGGCTGTGGGGGTGAGCAGGTAGTAGATTATGGCTTTCACAAGGTACTCTCCTTCAGTTGTCCCAAGCATGATGCTCTGTCCCATATTTTGCTATAATTTTTCAGGACATCTGCAGTATGAATTGGAATTGCTGGTCTTTTATTTGTGATAACAGAAGCCCTCCATTGTTAAAATGGGTGTATCACAATATGACATGATATTTTGTATACCTAGACTACAATATTGGGTGCTATCTCCTTAATGTTGCCATCCACAGGCAACATTTTGGGTCTATGGTTACCTGTGTATCTCACATAGGAGTGTGGTCAAATTTCCTGACTGCTAGCTGACATAAGAGGGTAGAGTGTCCATTACCAGAACTGCCACAATGATAAAGTATTTCTGCAGCCTGTAAGAACATCAGGAAGCTGTAACATGGTGCATTTCATATTTAGCCTACACCTTCATAATTGTTTGCCCTTTTCACTTGCAGCAACTCCTAGTGGAAGCATTATTTTATAATGCAGTGTGACCTGCAGTTGCAGTGGTGTCTTTTCCTTCATTTAACCATCATGTACTGCCTGCCCATTAGGCACTATCTTTAACCTCCAGTGCACAGAAAGAAGGTAATTTTTTGGGGGAATGATGTATTAATGAGACTTTTACATCCAGCATAGTTTAAAAGAATGCAGTAAATGTACTAATTTTAAACAACCAAACTTCAGCTAACCAAAGAATTCATAAGGATTCCTAAAAGATTAAAAGTGTTAGCTATTGTTTCCATGATACATATACTTTCACTGCTTGCAGTACAGTCCTTGTGCATTACTTATTATGAAATAGGGACTGGAGACTAGAATGAGCAAAGTTTTGCAGTACACCAAGTTGCCTAAGCATTACCAAGTTAACAAAAGTGCACAGCATCTATAACTTTTGAATCAGATTAAAAATGCAAAGCTCATTTAAGACTTTTTCCTTCCCAAGCTTTTCCTTCACAGCTATATTACTTCAACTTTGCCCCGCTTGCATTACTGAAGCTGCTAGTAGCCTACAGCACAGTCATACACTTGATAATTACATAAGTCCCAGGATAAAATAAGGGCCCATTCCTGGTAGGCCCACTGGTGCCAGGACTGGAGAGGATGACAGTGTTGAATCCTCAAGACACTGAAACATTTCTGCAATGGGGTAGGGCCAGGCTCAGAGGGAAGATGCCCCTCCCCCCATTCTAGAAGAAAGTAGTGGTCCATAAAAATTGATAGGGCAAAAAAGAGCCATAAAGATGACAGAATAGATTATTGAGGATAACAATGAAATTATGTATTACTACTATTATGCTAGTAGCCCATCATTTCTGGACAGAAGATATATAAAAAATTAAGAGAGAAATTAAAGGAAAGAAAAAAATATTTGCACATGAAAAACTGTCAAAAGCTTCAAATGCAAATTTGTGTTCATTAATACAACAGATTCATGAAAAACATTAGATAGACCAAAAAACTTTAGGTCGTTTGGAAAAAGAAGCGACTGAGGAAGTGCTTCTTCTTCTTCTTTTGGTTGCTCCTGTTAGGGGTCGCCACAGCGGATCAACTGTTTCCATTTCTTCCTGTCCTCTGCATCTTACTCTGTCACACCAACCACCTGCATGTCTTCTCTCACCACATCCATAAACCTTATTTTAGGCCTTCCTCTTTTCCTGTTACCTGGCAGCTTCATCCTTAGCATCTTTTTCCCAATATACTCTGCATCCCTCCTCAGCACATGTCCAAACCAACATAATCTTGCCTCTCTGGCTTTGTCTCCAAACCTTCCAACCTGGGCTGACCCTCTAATATACTTATTCTTAATCCTGTCCATCCTCGTCACACCCAGTGCAAATCTTAACATCTTCAATTCTGCCACGTCAAGCTCTGACTCCTGCCTTTTTGTCAATGCCACTGTCTCCAACCCATATAACATAGCTGGTCTCACTACCCTCTTGTAGATCTCCCCTTTCACTCTTACTGGTACTCATCTGTCACAAATCACTCCTGACACTCTTCTCCCTCCACTCCATCCTGCCCACACTCTCTTCTTCACCTCTCTTTCATACTCACCATTTCTCTGAACTGTTGATCCCAAGTATTTAAACTCATCCACCTTCGCCACCTCTACTGCCTGCATCCTCACCATTCCTCTATACTCCTTCTCATCCATTACACATATTCTGTCTTAGTCCTGCTGACCTTCATTCCTCTTCTCTCTAGAGCATATCTTCACCTCTCCAGGGTCTCCTCCACCTGTTCCCTACTCTCATTACAGATCACAATGTCATCTGCAAACATCATAGTCCACGGGGACTCCTGTCTGATCTCGTCTGTCAACCTGTCCATCACCATTGCAAATAAGAAAGGGCTCAGAGCTGATCCTTGATGTAATCCCACCGCCACCTTAATGCAGAAATATAAATAACAAAATCTAGAGATTTTTGAAAGGTATAAAAAAGAAATTTGGACATGGGAAAGAAATATCTGATATAGTGCAATATTTACATAAAGGAGAAAGCTAAATGAATTAATACAAAAAAAAAAGCAGCCACAAAGATATAAAGCAAAGACACCCAGATATTGAAAATTTCACAATACAAAACATAAGCTCACAAAAGCAGAACATAGAACAGAAGATTAGTCAGTAGAGGTTAAAAAAGTAGAAGCTGGAGTTATAGAATACCTGAAAAGTGAAGGATTTACTGCAAAAAGTCTAACACAGGTTATATCACAGCCTTATGGAACAATGAGTCCCCCAATTTAGGGGAAACAAGAAGAGCAGGAGACATCTGAAGAAGAAAGACTAACATGAGAAAGAAAGTGAGATTTAATATGATGCAATATTTATGGAAAGGAGAAAGCAAATCTAATCAATACAAAATGAGCAGCACCAAAGATATTTGAAGAGAAATACAGGCAACGTTTTCCAGATATGTAAAAGTTTACAATACAAAACAAAAAATAAAGAGGGAAAGTAGAAAGGAGGATTAGTAATGGAGAAGTTAGAAAATAAAAATTGGGGTTATGGATTTCCTGAGAAGTGAAGGATTTAGTATAGAAAATCTAACTCTGATAACACTACAGCAGAATAGAATAATGAATCCCCAAATTAAGGAGAAACCAGTGGAAACATCGGATCAGTTTCCATATGAAGATACTTTGGAGCCTTCAGTAAGAAACCAGTATAAAAGTTCAGCTAGAGTAGCACAGCAAGGGAATGAACAGGAAAGTGTACCAACTCTGACACAGTGTTGTGGTGTGATAGGCCATTGAGTTCCCATATGAAAGAGCAATGGATGACACAGGATGAAACTGAAGAGAATATGGCACAAGATGATGCTCTGGAACTTTCTGTAGAATGTCCACAGGAAATGGAGAACAAAGAATTTGCCCTCAGTTTAGAAGCAAATGATCTAATTGAAGAGTTGCTTAATTTAATAGAGATGGATAAGCATACTAACATCAATAAAAGAAACAGACTACAAAAAGTCAATAAGACCCAAACTGTTAGAACTTTGAGAAAACTAATGAACACAGTAATCAGAACTGTTCATAGAAATCCATGCAGTATAAACGAAGTAAATAGGATATGTTACTGTGCAGCTAAAGTAACAGATAAAGTCTTACCACAAAAACATAACGCAGTAAGGGAAAAGAAGAGGAGAAATCAAATACCATCACAGAAGTACTGAATAGAGAACTCTATAAAGCAATTAAGGCAAGAAGTGTCACTGTTAGAAGAGTACAAAAGAGGGAACAGATAAACAAAAATATTCAGAAAGACAGACGTGATGAAAGCAATGTGCAGTATCACAACAGATCATGACATTTCACTTTTTCAGCCTTTGTGGATACATTCAGGCCAATAAAGCCAAACCCCACTAGCTGTGAGCAAGCATGTTTCGGCCTTCTTATGACCTTGTCAGCACAGCATAAGTGGCTAGGTTTTTCTTGTTGTTTTTACTAATTGGTTTGTCTGTATGACCTTGTTACTCTTTGGTTTGTTTGTTATTTGTGATATTTTGCAGGCACCTTAATGCTTATGGACATCAGCTGGGTGTAAAGACCCTGTGTTTCTAAACTTTTTCTTGTTTTTACTAATTGGTTTGTCTGTGTAGCCTTGTTTCTCTTTGGTTTACTATTACAAAAGTAGGATGTAAAACATTTCCAGCTGACATATGAAATTCTATAGTATTTTTGTTCACTGGTTCACTGAAGTAATCCTGAGCTACTTCATTATTTTTAATTCTACTTAATACACAACTACATCCATATTTAGCTAGTCCTTTCTAGAATATATGAATATAATTAATTCATGAAGTGATGCCGTAAATGGGGTATCTCGAATTATAAAAAGGAGTCAATTCCACTGAAGGCTTTGGCCCATTCCAACTCCTTCCACTGCTGTTGCACAGCTCTCTTTGCTGTTCAAAGTCTGGAATGGAATCATGTGAAATGGTGTTTCCAACATAAAGCAAAATTGCATAGATGAAAAATAAAACAATTTAATATGCTAAGCTATCTTTTTTTCTGGCTGCCCAAATGTGCATTTATTACAGAAACACCAAATGCAACTGTTTCTACATACCTAGAATTTTGATGGTCACAGAGATCAGCATGCAAGGGGACCCCCAGCTAAAATGGGGCCCTGGGAAGGTGCCTACGGAGCCCTGTGCTAGATCCAGTTCTGTGAAGAGATGACAAGACATAATCAGACTTAAAATTTTGCTGAAATCCGGTTGGCTAATATTAAATTAGCATATACTCCACATAAATTCTTTTTTTCTCTATGCACAATGTATGGTTGGACTAACCTCCTGTGATCAGAGCTGTAGGGTAACTTAAGGTATGCACCAGTTTTAGTTGTACAGTTCAAGCAAATTATACATCTTACTGCTTTATCCATGTTTGGAACCTCTCATATTTCATCATATAACAGGAAAATGCTTGAAAGTTATTAGTCAGCCTCTAGAATTTGTCTATGAATGTCCTTTACTATATAGAAACATAGATGGTGCAGGCCAATAAGAACCATTGGACCTAGCAGGTCTGTTTACATTTTCCCTGAATTCTGTGCCTCTACATAAATTATTCATTCTATAATATAATTTTGTGTCCTTTCCTCTTTGAAAAATACTAAAGATTTACCTATACATCTGTAATATGCATATCTGAATAGTATCAAAGTTGTCTACCCATAATCTTCTTGGATGGCTTCTCCAACTGGTTCTTTAGCTATTTATTTATCATTTGTTTAATGGGAAAGTCTGACTGGCATGCTAGACATAGCCCTTATCAGCAGAGGCCGTGGAGGAAAAGCTCCAAAATTAATGAACACATACTGCAGTAGCAGTCAGGATAAAAAGAAGTTATGTACCTACCATAACGTTCCATGTTAGTTGCCTTCATCTCGCCTTCTTTCTTGCTTGTTGGGATCGGAGCCAACCCTCGGCTCCGACTCTACCATCTTCTATAGCTTGAGAGCTGTTTACTGGCTCGAGGCTACCCCTTATCCCATGATGCCTAGCGCTAGCTACCCAGATCTCATTTGTAATAGCTAACCCCAGACATAGCAAGAATAATATGACCAAACTAACAGGTTGGGCATATCTGTTATACTCTCTAAGTCAGTAGAGGAAACAAACCAGAAAATACTCAGCCAGTGAAACCTAAACTCCTCTCGGTCCAATAGGACAGGGGGATGGAGGGTGGAATGCAAGAAAGAAGGCGAGATGAAGACAACTAACATGGAATGTTATGGTAGGTACATAACTTCTTTATGTTAAGTTGTCTATCTCACCTTCGTTTCTTGCTTGTTGGGCAGCATCCCTAGCACCTATGATCCTGGGTGGCTCATTGGAACAGACTCTTCAGAACAGTGGAACCAAAGTTAGCTCTATTCCTGGAGGCCATGTCTAACTTGTAATGAGAAATAAAGATATGAGGATTTGCCCATGTGGCCGCAGCACAAATAGAGTCCATGGGCAACCTAGACTGGAAGGCTACAGAAGTGGCCAAAGCCCTACTAGAATGACCTTTCGGTTTGGCAGACAATTCTTTGTTTCTTAGTTGATAAATGAAGGTGATAATGTGAGACAACCACCTGGACAGGGTCACTTTGGAAACTGGGAGACCTTGTTTGCCCCTAGCATAAGAAAGGAAGAGTTGGTCCGACTTCCTTAAATCCTTCGTTCTATGCAGGTAAAAACGCAATTGTCTATGAACATCCAAAATTGTAACTTGTATTCTGCCTTGTTGGTGTAGTTAGGGAAGAATACTGGAAGGTCTATGGATTGGTTTAGATTATTTTCTGAGCACACTTTAGGAAGGAAGAATGGATTAGTTCTCAGCGCTACCCTATCCTTGTGAAAGACTAAGTACAGAGAACGAACGCTTAGTACTTGAAGTTCCGATACACGTCTGGCTGAGGTAATAGCTACCAGAAAGAGAGTTTTCCAACATAGAAACTTAAGGGAGCAGGAAGCTGCTGGTTCAAAAGGGGGCATAATCAAGGAGGTTAGTACCAAATTAAGGTCCCAAGGAGGAGGGGGATCTCTCACTGGGGGCCTAAGGAGAGTAGTCCCTCTAAGAAAGGCTTTACACAACTTATGAGACATGATATTTAGATTAGAAAAGCTAATATAATAGTTAGATATGGCCGCTAGTTGAACCCTGATTGTGGCAGAAGCAGACCCAGAGTGAAAAAGCTCAGTTAGGAATTCCAAGATCTCATGAACTGGGGTTGAAAAGGGATCTATGTTCCTAACCTCTGCCCAATAAGAGAAATGTTTCCATTTGCTAGCATACATCTTCCTAGTAGCCGATTTGTGAGAGGATACAATAATTTCACTTGCAGCCGGGGAAATGCTGGGAAGCCTGGCTAGGGTTGGAATTGGATCAACCAAGCTGTGAGCTGGAGTGTCTGGAGGGATCGATGCAGGTCTCCTGACTGATGAATCAGCAGGTCTGGAATAGGCTCCAGGGTTCAGGGCTGCTCGAGGAGGTAACGGTGCAGGAACGGAAACCAAATCTGTCGAGGCCAGTAAGGAGCAATGAGGATCATTTTGCAACCCAACAATATTGCTTTCTGTATGAGTTTGGGTATAAGAGGAAAAGGCGGGAAGGCATAAAGAAGTCCCTGAGGCCAATCGTGGACTAGAGCATCTCTGGGAGGATGACCGGGAAGCGGTAGAAGGGAGAAATAGTTGCTGCATTTGGTGTTGAAGGGGGTTGCAAACAGATCGCAGCAAGGCTGTCCCCATTTGCAGAAGATGAGATCCGCAACTACCTGATTCAGAGACCACTCATGAGGCATGAGAATAGCTCTGCAGAGCCTGTCCACTATGATGTTGGACTTCCCAGGGATGTGCGTTGCAATCAGAAATCGTTGGGAGGAAATCGCCCATTGCCAGAGTCTGAGTGCTTCTCTACATAGGGGGTAGGACCTGGTTCCGCCCTGCTTGTTGATGTACCACACTACTGACATGTTGTCCATCTGAATTGCAATGGTCCCAGGAGGGAGGGAGTCCTGAAGTGCTTGCAACACTAGTAGCACGGCTCTCATCTCCAAGACATTTATGTGCAGATGGTACTTGTGAGGTTGCCATATGCTTTGGACTGTCCTGCCCTGATAATGCTCCCCCCCACCCCATCAGTGAGGCATCCATGGTCACTGTGGCAACTGGAGGGGGTTGGATGAATGGTCTGCCCTGAGACACTAGCAGGGAGACCATCCACCAGGAAGGGTGTCTTTTGCAAGCTTCTGTAATCATGATCATGTGAGACATGGGGAGTTGTTGAAAGGACCACTGTGTGAAGAGGAGCCACTGAAGGATTCTCATGTAAAAGCAGGCTAGAGGTATCAGAAGAATTGCCGCCATAGAACCCAGAGTTTGAAGGACCAACCAGACTTGTACCTTTTTGCATTGCATGAGGATATGAACTTGTTGCCGGATCGTGGCCACCCTGTCCGGTGGTAGTCTTATGGACATACTTTTTGTATCTAGATCTGCTCCTATATAGGTAATAGATTGACAGGGCAACAAGGCAGATTTTTTGAAATTTATGGTAATAACTAACTGGGCACAGATTGCGATTGTATAGTCCCTGGCTTGAAGAAGTTGATACCTGGTAGTAGCAGTAAGGAGCCAGTCGTCTAGATAAGGAAACACCTGGAATCTTTGATGTCTCAGGTGAGCCGTGACTACTGCCATACATTTGGTGAACATCCTGGAAGCTGTGGTGAGACCAAAGGGCACAGCTCTGAACTGATAATGACTGACTCCCAGCCGGAAGCGAAGGAATCTCCTGGAGTGCCTGTCCATCTTGATGTGATAGTATGCATCCTGGAGATCTATTGAGCACATCCAATTGTCCTGACCCAGAAAGGGAAGAATGGACTGAAACGTGACCATCCAAAACCTTGTTCTTTGAACAGACTTGTTTAGTCTGCTGAGATCCAAAACTGGCCTCCAGTCCCCTGTCTTTTTTGGTACCAAAAAGAACCTTGAGTAATTTTCGGATCCAAGTTGTTCTGCTGGGACTTCCTGGATGACTCTTTTTTCTAGCAGTCTTGAAATTTCTATGACTGCTTGGGCCCTCAGAATGGGTGGAACATCTGGGGGGGATTTACTTGACGATAGGGGAGACTGGAAAAAGGGAATTACATAGCCTCTGGATATGATTGAGTGCACCCATTTGTCTCGCGTAATGTCTTGCCAGGCTTTTGGGTACAGTGAAAGTCTTCCCCCGACTGCCTCCAGAGGCGGGCAGTCGGGCAACCCTTCAGGGATGCTGGAAGGGCTTGTCAGAGAAAGATTCTCTGCTGCCCTGGTTCTGCGGACCCCCTCTGCCTCGAGGGCGGGGTCTGTTGTTATTTGCTCCTCTGCCCCTGGAGGAAAAGTCACTACGTGTATCAGGCGAGGCTCCCTGGGATTTCCGAAACCACATTTTTCCACTCTTCTGACCTTTGGGATATGGTCTGGATGGAGTGGAAAAACAGACTCCCACAGCAGAGAGAGTCTTGCCTTCCTGTTCACACCTAGTAAGAGTGTCCTTCACCTGTGGTCCAAAGAGAAATGAACCGTCAAAGGGGGTGTTGGTGAATGACGCTCTAAAGGGCTCCACAAAATTACACAGCCGCATCCATGCATGTCTCCTAAGGGCCACACCTGTGCCTGCGGCTCACACCATCGGCTGCAAAGTAAATGAGCCTCATGGAGGAGTTAACCACTGAATTAAGGGTCGCCAGCTGAGAAGCTACTTTAGCTTGAACCCCTTCAGCTGATGGATCCTAGAGGGTATCTCCAAGCTCTTTTAGGAGATCCCTCTGAAGTCTGGTAAAATGGCATAAGTAATTCAGTGACCTCATGGAAAAGGTTGCTGAAGCAAACATTCGCTTCCCATATCTGTCCATAGTCCTAGACTCCTTGTTAGGAGGATGGACAGAGGAAGAAGTTTCCGCTAATTCCTTTTTAGTGGCTGCTGCTACTACCATGGCATCCACGGGAACACCCTTGGTAAGGAACTGTTTGTCAGGGGGTGTAGTAATAAACTTGCCGGGCCTCCTCGGGGTTGGTTCCACTGTATCCGGGGCTGACCAAGCCCTTTGAGCCACCACAGACATCAGTGGATCGAAGGGCGGAGACACCCAGGAGGTGGAAGGGCGGGAACCAAACGCATCCAGGAATACGGATTCATCCTCAGTAGGGGCTAGGGGAGTCCAGTTCCCCCTCTGCCTAAGCATTTCTAGGATGTCCGAAAAGAAACCACTTCGGAGCGGGATCTCGGGGACCCTTCCGATTCATCCAAATCCGTATCTGAAGTGACAGACTCAGGGGAGTCAATGTGCTTCCTCTTGCACTTCCTCTTCTGGGGGGCCTCCTCTGATTGATCAGGGGAGGCCTCGGAAGAAGAGGAAACACCCAATGGGGTGCTCTGGAGCATCGGTTCCCTGCACTTGGGGTCTGGAGGAGGGACAGAGGTTGATGCAGGCACTACAGGGGATGGAGTCAGTGGGGTTGAATGTGGTGCTGACTCAGGGGCCAGTACACTCCTCATGACATCGAAGGCATCCCTGCCACGACGCAAAGAAGGCTCCAGCTCCGAGGAAACCGGAATCCTTCTCTGCACCAAGGGGGATGGCTCCGAGGCCGATGTAGGAACTGAGCTCATCTGCGCCGAAGCTCCGAGAGGGAGAACGGGGTCAGACAAGGGTCCGATGCCACTCGCCCCCTCGGAGCCGACGAGGGAATCTTGGCGCCCAGATCCCTCGACAGAAGGCACCATTAAGGGGATCGGAGCCGATGACGGAACCGAAGGAGAAATAGTTATCAGTGCCGACGGATCCACGATTCGAACCCCAACAAATTCCAGCTCAGAGGAGTCAGAGGAGGAACATCGATGGAAGCGGGTGGAGCCGACACCTGTTGAGGAGGGCTGGATAACATTTTGGCCAGTGCCTGCGACTTCAACAACCTACTGACCACTCTCTCCACTTCGTGGTCCGAGAGTCTAGAGGACCGAGAGGAGTGGGAGGATCTGTGAATGTGGTCACTCTGCAACAGGGGAGACCGAGGGGCCGAATGTATTGACTCTAGAGACAGGGACCTCGGTCTCTTGTGGGTCTGAGATGGCTCCGAAGATGCTGGTGGAGCCGACTGGAAAGCAGCCTCCTAGGTTCCAGCCGGAACCAAGGTAGTTGGTAATGTTTGGGCCAATGACGGCTCCGAGCTGGGAGCCGATGATTTGGCCGGTTTAGGAAATTTCACCAGCTGATCCTTGGCCGGTGAATCCTGGGGCTTAAGGAAACCCCTTAATATTAGCTTATTTTTGTGCTCCTGCAGAACCCTTGGGCTGAATGCGTGGCATACAGAACAAGAGTCCAAGAGTCCTGCAGGTGCACTGTGCCTAAGCAATAGACGCAAGAAGTGTGCCCATCTGTCAGAGACATTTTCTGACAGTATGAATCACACTTCTTGAATCCAGACACTTTGGATTCTTTAGACATATCTAGTCCTACACAGAAAGTCTTTGGCCAAAGGCCCAACAACAAAAAACTACCAACACTATCTACCAAAACCACAATAACTACAGTCAAGAAGTGCTTTTATTTTTTTAATAGGAAACCTCTAACTTAAATGGCTACCTATGAAGAAAAGGAGAAGACTAAAACTAAATATAAAACGCTACAATAAGTAGAGATAGGAAAGGGGAAGAACTCTCTAACTTAAACGAGTTCTAAGGGAAAAATAGAATAACACTAAAACTACAACAAGCTAATTAACAATAAAGTCGAAAGACTAAACTATCAAAAAAATAACCCCTAAATCGCTAGAAAAAGTATTAAATTAACTTCACATATAATCCACACACTTGAAGGAAATCAGGCTCTGCACTTGGATACACCAAAACTTTAATAATCCACAAGGAGAATAAGAACTTTAATATTTTAGAAAAGAAACCAGTTTCAATGTGAAGTTTGCCTTTACACTTGATTCCAGTATTTTTTGTATTAAATTAACTTACAAGAGCCTGAGCCAGTAAGAACGAGCCTCGCAGCTGAAGTGGCAAACGAGATCTGGGTAGCTAGCGCTAGGCATCATGGGATAAGGGGTAGCCTCGAGCCAGTAAACAGCTCTCGAGCTATAGAAGATGGGCGAGTCGGAGCCGAGGGTCGGCTCCGATCCCAATAAGCAAGAAACGAAGGCGAGATAGACAACTTAACATCATTAGTTATAAATCTAAGAGGTCGCATGCAGTTGATTACAAGTATGATAATATACAGGATTGCAAGATAGAAATATTTTAAACTGCTTCTAATTAGAATCAATAGAAGAGATGTGGGTATATTAGAGGACAGAGTAGTAAAGATGGGCATTGAATTTAAGAGAAGGAGGACAGGAGTTGAGAGACAGGTGACTGAGTAATTGAGGAAGAGATACTTTAAAAGGTAGGAGAGCTGCAAATAATAGTGACATAGTTGGAAAAGAGAGAGTTGCCAGCAGAGTTTGTAGATCTAGAGGTTGAGAGAAGAGACTGACAACTAGATCTTAAAGTTCTTTTAGGGGGTGCAATATTGTATAATATTTAAGAGGCCACGGCAATGTTCAAGACTGTAGAGGACAGGGTATGCAGTTATTAGCTGGGAGTAAATCAGTTGGTTTGGAAGTTCTAGGCATTTAATTTCTTTTAGGGCTAGGCAGTGGTGGGAGGAGGAAGGTACGTTATAGGCAAACTTGGCTATTTTGTTACAGCATGTGTTTAGTTTTTTAAGTGAGCTTAGTGAGGATGGGGATGTATATAAAAGTACTGGTAGTAAGTAGGTAGGGGCAGTAATTTTTCTGGAAGAGCTATTATGATACTATAGGTTGCTAGTGTTTGAATTTTTTTTTATTACATGGGTAATGAGGTGGTCAAGTTTTTGATTTTCATCAATAATGACACTTAACAGTTTAGTTTGGGATGCATTTTCAAGAGTAGCATTGTTATGTGATGTTATTTTGAAGGTTTGCTTGTGTTGCTCAGTATTTTAAAAAATATGACTTTAGTTTTGTTTGGATTAATGAGGAGTTCTGAGTTAAATAGCCAGGTTTCTATAGAAGAGAAAGTATTTGTTGGAGTAATGAAATGGTGGCAACTGAGCAGATAAGGGTTGAATCATCGGTGTACTGAATGAAGGAGGAGTCTTTAGTAGCAGCAGAAAGAGAGTTAGTCTAAATGTTAAAGAGAGACGGACTGTGGTATGCCTACTGGTAAAGGAGGAGTAAGTTTGTTGCCATTTGACAGCTTGTAATCTGTCTGACAAATAGTTATGAAACTAGGATAGGCCAGTTAGTGAGATTTTTAAGGAGGCAAGTTATGTTAGAAATTTCTGGTGAGGTACAGTGTCTAAGGCTTAACAGAAAGTGAGCCTGCTTGTAAAACTAAGTAGGGCTGCTGTTGTACTATGTTTGGGTCTAAAGCCATGTTGGGTATTTGTGAAAAGGTTATTAGTGGTTAGATAGTTTGTAAGTTGTAGGTGAATGCATTTTTCTAGAATCTTAGCTAATGGAGAGAGTATGGCAATGGAACAGTGTTGTTGTTTGTCTTTTGGCTTTTCCCGGTTAGGGGCCTCCACAGCGGAACTCCTGTCCGCTAATGATTGGCAGTAGATTTTCACGAATGCCGAGGTGCCAGCTCGACATTCAATCTTCAACGAAGGCACGCCCATTTACACATGTCTTTCGAACGCCCACCCAACCGCGGGGAGGCCATGCAGACTCCACACAGAAGGCACTCCCTGCACTCCAGCCGAGAATCGAATGGAAGAACCTCTTGCTGTGAGGCAACAATGCTACCGCTGCACCACCACGGATGGAACAGTAATTATACAAATTCTATGGATGTTTCTCCTTTATGAAGTAGAATAATGCATGACAGGTATCATGACTTCAGTTATGTAGCAGTTAATGAGAATGGTTATAGGATATGCTAGAGATTTGTCTGCAAAGGCATGACATTCAGCAGGAATTTTATCTGCAGATAAAATAGAAGGGTTAGGATGTTGCAGCACTTGTTTGTGGTGGAGATTGATACTGATTGGAGGGCAAGGTTTGCGGTGTGATTGTGTGGAAGTGTTGGGAGGCAGACAGAGTGGTGTGAGATTGTTATTAAGTAGTGTAAGGACAGAGTGGATGAAGTGAGTGTTGAACTGGTTTGCTATGAAGTCATCAGACTTGGTAGACTGTCCTGGTTTAAATAACTTGTTAACTGATTTCCAGAAAAGATTTAGGTTCATAGTTTCATATGTGTTTACCTAATGACAACAAGGGCCTTTTTAAGCCTAGCCATGCATCCCAAATCTCTGACAAGTTTTGGTACCATTGATAAGTGTAAGCAGGAGCTTGGGAGGTGAAACATTTACAAGTAGGGCCCTGGGAGATGAACCATTTATAGGCTACCTGTGTCCATTAGCGACACAGGTGTCAAACCAAGAATGAATTTCCTGTTGCACATCCAACTGTCCAAGTTACACTTGAATTGGGATGGGGAGGAACTCTGCTTCACATGGATGGGGAGTCTGTTCCAGAGAAGAGGTAATCTCTGGAATGAATACCTATCTCTCCAACATGCCCTATTTATATTACAGGCAAGGTTTAAGTGTTTAGAATGGGTAATTCTGGTGCTGTTTGTTTTGTGGATATGCAGGAGGTCCATCAGAGTGGAGTCTGACAACGCCCTGTATGCCAGGCATAGATCTCCCTTCAACAGCCTGTAGGAGACAGAATACAGGGATAGGACCTTGAGGTTGTCTGCAAAGGACATGTTACTTATGCCCTGTATTCTTTTAGTGAGGAACCTCTGTTGACATTCCAAATGTTGGATATGCATGGTTAGGCACATACCAAAGGGAGCATTGTACTCAATGACAGGTCTGATGAATGCTGAATACAGTGGAACAATGAATTCCTTGAGCCTAGATGCCATACCTTTGTTTATACATTGCACAGCACAGAATGATTTCCTCTCTACCATAGACACATGATGGTCAAAGGCTAGATTACTGTCTGTGTGTGTCTCCATGTCCCTGACTACTGGGTCAACTTTTAGGTGTATGTTGTCAATATGATAGTTACCAGGGGTGGATGACTTTCTGAAGGACACTAGTATGCATTTCTTGGCATTTAGTTTTAGCTCTAATACCAGTTGTTTGTCTGTGTCAGCCCTTCCTGGAAAACATTTGTGTCAGTGGGCAATTCAATGACAGCTCTTAATTTAAAATCATCAGAAAATTAAGTCAGCCAGAGACCACTGACATTGGTCTTGACTTCAGAGAAGTAAATGCCAAAAAGGAGAGGTCTCAGGATCGATGCCTGAAGGACTACACTTGTAACTGGCATCTTTGTAGAGATGGACTCCCCAATTCTCACTTCCTGGGTCCACTGGCTGTCCACCAGGTGACATAACAGTTTATACCTAACCTCTTAAGTTTGTCAACAATGTCCGAGTGGGGTATTTTGTCAAATGCCTTGGCCAGGTCAAGGTAGGCAGTGTGAACTATTTTTTGTTTCCATAGATTTCAGGCCTTATCTCTTTGTAACATAAGTTGTTTTGTTTCTTTTTTAAGCCAGGTGCAGGATTACATTTAAGTCTTTTGCTTCTAATAGGGGCTTGTTAATCTAAAATATTAAGAAAGGTTGGTCTGAATAGTGAAAATATTTTAAGGGAGACCAGTTATAGTGTTTTCCTGTGTCTATGAAGGTATCCCTATTGAATAAAGTTATGTTTTGAGCACTTTTAAGTGAGGGTATTTTATTAATTGTACTGCATTGTCTGACAATAAAGGTGGGCATGTGGTCTCTATGGGTGTGTGGTAGACTGCTGGACATAGATATGTTGTTTACTTTATTTGTTAGTATCTAGTTCAGGATGGATTCCTGTTCACTTTTTATCAGACCTGGTTGGCGTATTAATCATCTGAGAGAAGTTTTATAGGCTAATAGGATTTGAAAGGTCCTTGAAGTTGCATGCGTTCCAATCAGTATTAAGGTCACCTAATATGATAGTTTCACATGTAATATAAATGGTAAACCAGCTCAGAATAACTTAAACAATTATAATGTTATTACCTGGTGGAATATAGAGGGCTAGTATACAGACAGTTTTATGAATATTCATTTTCAATATGGGTATTAGAAGTTCTGTGTTACTGAAGTTGTGAATCTTACTGGGGCAAATGGTTAGTGAGAAAGTGTTTTTGAAAATTATAGCTTCACCTCCAGCTCTTCTAAGTGGTCTATCATGTCTATCAAGCCTAGGGATATTATATCATGTAGGAAGTACTTGTTCATTAGTATTTTCTGTTTTTTTAACCAGGTTTCAATTATGATAAAGACATCAGGAAAGTAAAAGGAGATGGCTTTATGGATCTGTTCAATTTTGTTACAAAGACTTCTTACATTAGCATTTAAGAAAAGAAGGTTACAGAGTCAATATGGGATGAGAGGGGAAGAAGTACTAATACCGAATGGAGGAGGAGGAATGGTAGTTTGCTAGTTTGGGGCTGGATCTGGGTTATGATGTATGTCTCCGCAGATGGATAGTGAGTTGGAAGTGGGGAAAGAAACAGATGGGAACTTTAGTATGTTTTTGTGCTTAGAATGATATGTGGAGAGAATGATTTGTGTAAGGTAGCTAGTTATATGGATATTGATAGAGCTGAACATTTTGGGATATCAATGGGGAGAGATTTAGAGTTGTAGAATGAAATAAATTATGTGATATACTAAGACAGGAAGAGCTGACAAATTTATTAATGGGAGTAGGATTTGTAAGTATCTTGTTGAGATCTATGGTTGAACCATTGATCTCTGTTAATGAGGCTGACAGATAAAGAGAGAGAAGTAATGGGAATTTGTGTAGAGTCATATTTATTTATTAGTTGGCTGACGGTCGGAAATAGTACAAATATAGAGAAAAATAGTAATGTGGGTAATTTTGAAAAAAAGTAGGGATAGGATATGTTGTCAAAAGTGGGATGGAGCTTAAATGAATATAAATTTAGATTATGTGGGGTGGGTGGGAATTGAGGGTAGTATAGACTAGAGGTAGGGGTAGGGGAACAAATATTGCTTCTCTACCCCATCCTCACTTTCTGACCTTCTTTTCTCTAGCCACTTTTTTATGAAAAGCTTTAAATTCCAGTGACTTACAAATGTATGTTAGATATTATTTAACTAGCTCTGTGGTGTTAGAGTGGATGATAGCCTTTTGAATTCTGTAGAGGAACAAACAAAACAGTTTGCAGTAAAATTCAAAAGCTGTGTTAATGACAAAGTGCTTCATAATCCTGATGCACACATTACCAACTGTGAGGTTCTACACTTTAGGAAACAGAGACTTGCACTTGCAGTAACTGTCATTTAAACAGAGAACATTTTCTATACAACAGCTTTCAAAAAATGTTCAGAAAGACAGGCTACCACAAAAACAGATACATGGAAACACAAGTTATGCCATATTCCCTTGTACAGGATCAGAGTAGGTTACTAGGTTAATGGCCCTAGAGCCTTTTTAAGCCTAGCCATACATGCCTCAGATTTTGCAATTATTAATGCCCATTGGCTAGAAGAGCTTTGATATATGCCTGTGCCTTAAATACTATCAAAATGTGTGTGTGTGCCTATGTTACATCTGCTTGCATCATTTTTATTACCCTTTCACCTGTAAAGAATATATCTAACCCCTAGAGAAACACTTCATATTGCTTTCACTGTAAGTCCTGCATAATATAGGAAAAACACTGTGTACCTGTTATATCCCACTGCCTCTCGTCTTTCTCCACCTTCCTGATGATTTGTCTCCTACATGTCAAAGTTAGAAGACAATTATATCATCATGGTATGTACAGTGAAAGGAGAAGAGGATACTGGGGCATACTGGTATGGCATCTTACTCATTACCAAAATGTATTTCCTTCCTGCATTTCATTACATCCAGGTAACAATTATAAATTGATGCGAGTATGCCTCCACGTGTTACTATGTGTGCACTGAAGGGTATATACATAATTCTCTACTGGGCTGGTTAATTCCCTTTTCTCTATCAGCAGGCAGTCCACTAACAGCTAGTTTATTCTCCTTCCACCTAAACAGACAAGTTTGCATTTAGCCACTCAAGACTATAATTTCAGCCAGCTATATAGCACCCAGGAATTAAACAGATTTTGACTGCTAGCTTCACAATTAGATACTCCCTCTCTGACAAAAGACCAGCATATTCCTTTTATAATTTCTAAGGTGGAACCTCTACTGGAATGCAAGAATATTTATGGCAGTGACAAACCAAAAGAGTTTGAAAGAACTGGCAGTACTCTGACTTTTTTAAATGGATGGGAAAATACAATGAAAATTATATTTTTTCTAAATGTAGAAAGAAAAATGTGGTTGGAGTAGATCACATCTGACATACAAGTCTAACTGAGGTAAAATAGTAGGCCTTTATATATATATATATATATATATATATATATATATATATATATATATATATAGAGAGAGAGAGAGAGAGCTAGTGATACCCCGACCCCATGTGCAAAATGGGAATATATACATATATATTGTGTTTTTGTAGACTTAGAGAAAGCATATGACAGGGTGTCTAGAGAGGAGTTGTGGTACTGTATGAGGAAGTCAGGAGTGTCAGAGAAGTATGTAAGAGTGGTACAGGATATGTACGAGGGTAGTGTGACAGCGGTGAGGTCTGCAGTGGGAGTGACGGATGCGTTTAAGGTGGAGGTGGGGTTGCATCAAGGATCAGCTCTGAGCCCTTTCTTATTTGCAATGGTGATGGACAGGTTGACAGACGAGATCAGACAGAAGTCCCCATGGACTATGATGTTTGCAGATAACATTGTGATCTGTAGTGAGAGTAGGGAACAGGTGGAGGAGACCCTGGAGAGATGGAGATATGCTCTAGAGAGAAGAGGAATGGAGGTCAGCAGGACTAAGAAAGAATATATGTGTGTGAATGAGAGGGTGAATAGAGGAATGGTGAGGATGCAAGGAGTAGAGGTGGCGAAGGTGGATGAGTTTAAATACTTGGGGTCAACAGTTCAGAGTAATGATGAGTGTGGAAGAGAGGTGAAGAAGAGAGTACAGGCAGGATGGAGAGGGTGGAGAAAAGTGTCAGGAGTCATTTGTGACAGACGAGTACCTGTAAGAGTGAAAGTGAAGGTCTACAAGAGGGTAGTGAGACCAGCTATGTTATATGGGTTGGAGACAGTGGCATTGATAAAAATGCAGGAGTTTGAGCTAGATGTGGCAGAGTTAAAGATGTTAAGATTTGCAGTGGGTGTGACGAGGGTGGACAGGATTAGGAATAAGTATATTAGAGGGTCAGCCCAGGTTGGAAGGTTTGGTGACAAAGCCAGAGAGGCAAGATTACATTGGTTTGGACATGTGCTGAGGAGGGATGCTGAGTATATTGGGAAAAAGATGCTAAGGAATAAGCTACCATGTAACAGGAAAAGAGGAAGGCCTAAGATAAGGTTTGTGGATGTGGTGAGAAAAGACATGCAGGTGGTTGGTGTGACAGAGCAAGATGCAGAGGACAGGAAGAAATGGAAACAGGTGATCTGCTGTAGTGACCCCTAATGGGAACAGCCGAAAGAAGATGATATATATATATATATATATATATATATATATATATATATATATATATATAAATGAAACCACAATAAATCACTTCAAAATTTTTCACACCTTTAATGTGACCTATAACCTGTATAATGCAATTAAAAAATGAACAAATCTGTTAGGGGAATAAATATAAAAAATAAAAAACAATACAATAAGCTGGTTGCATAAGTGTGCTCACCCTTAAACTAATACTTTGTTGAAGCACCTTTTGATTTAATTACAGCATTCAGTCTTCTTGGGTAGGAGTCTATCAGCATGGCACATTTTGTCTTGGCAATATTTGCCCACTGTTTCTTGCAAAAGTGCTCCAAATCTGTCAGATTGTGAGGGCATCTCTTGTGCACAGCCAGCTTCAGGTCGCCACACAGATTTTCTATTGGATTTAGGTCTGGGGTCTGGCTCGGCCATTCCAAAACTTTAATTTTCTTCTGATGAAGCCATTATTTTGTTGATTCGAATGTATGCTTGGAGTCATTGTCATGCTGAAAGGTGAAATTCCTCTTCATCTTCAGCTTTCTAGCAGACGCCTGAAGGTTTTGGGCCAAAAATGACTGGTATTTGAAAATGCTTATAATTCCCTTTGTGCCAAACGTATCTTTTGGAATTGTGGCCAAAAAGTTCAATCTTGGTCTCATCAGACCATAACACATTTTCCCACAGGCTTTTGGGAGACTTGATGTATTGTTTTACAAATTTTAGCTGGGCCTGGATGTTTTTCTGTGTAAGAAAAGGCTTCCATCTTGCAACCCTACCCCATAGCCCAGACACATGGAGAATATGGGAGATTGTTGCCACATGTAGTATACAACTAGTACTTGCCATAAATTCCTGCAGCTCCTTCGGTGTTGTTGTAGATCTCTTGGCAGCCTCCCTGACCAGTTTTCATCTTGTCTTTTCATCAATTTTGGAGGGATATCCAGATCTTTCCAATGTCACCGTTGTCCCATATTTTCTCCACTTTTTGATGACTGTCTTCACTGTGTCCCATGGTATATTCAATGCTGTGGACATTTTTTCGTACCCTTCTCCTGACAGATACCCGATGCTTTATAAGCTCTCTGCGAACCATGGCTTTTGCTGTAGCAGGCAACTGAGTAAATGTCAGGAAAATCCTACTAGGACAGCTGAACTTTATTTGGGGTTAATCAGAGTCTCTTTAATTGATGGCAGGTGGGTACCCAAGAAGACTGAATGCTGTAATTAAATCAAAAGGTGCTTCAACAAAGTAATAGTTTAAGGGTGTGCACACTTATGGAACCAGCTTATTGTATGTTTTTTATTTTTTATATTTATTCCCCTAACAGAGTTGTTTTTCAATTGAATTGTACAGGTTATAGGTCACATTAAAGGTGGCAAAAGTTTTGAAATGATTTATTGTGATCTCATTTTATTTATATCACAAAAACCTGGCATTTTAACAGGGGTGTGTACACTTTTTATATCCACTGTATGTATGTGTGTGTGTGTGTGTGTGTGTGTGTGTGTGTGTGTGTATATATATATATATATATATATATATATATATATATATATATATATTTATATATGGATTCACTTCACTTGACCGAAAACACTTTTGACAGAGACCAAATGACCAAAAACTCATTTGACTGAAAATAGTAGTGTCAGTGTATATGCCCTTTTCCCCACTGTAGTACGACCCTGGAGTTAGTATCTATAGTTGGGGGGGTGAGGGGCACAGTCTCCCACATTGTGGGGTGTTGGGGAAAAAGCCCACCCACCTACGTTGGCTAAACATTACTGACCCTCTTAACAGGCACTGTTCGATATAAAACCAAGCTAGGTGGGGGCTGTGCCCCTCACACACCCCCTAACTATATATATACTAATTCCAAGGTCGCACTACAGTGGGAAAAAGGGCATATACACTGCCACTACTCTTTTCGGTCAAATGAGTTTTCGGTCAAGTGAAGTGAATCCATATATATATATATATATATATATATATATATATATATATATATATATATATATATATATATATATACACATATATATATATATATATATATATACACACACATATATATATATATATATATACATATGTACATATAAAGCACAAAAATAAAACTAATAAATACTATTCCATCAGTAAGGTAATGCTGTGTGCCAGTATTTTATTGGTTTATTGGTTTATGTTGAGCATGCTTGCAGCCTTGCGCTTAAGTTCATCATGCCCATGTTCCTCCTCCCTTCAGTCAAAACATATACAGACTATGTTCGTCCATCATTTCTATACCTGCAAATCTTCCCCTCCCTCTCACTCTGAGATAACATCAGTATGGAGAAAATAGAACATAGCTATTTCATACCATTGGATGCTTTTATAGGTGATGAACATTATAACCGTTTTGAAACTGTGTGGATTATTCTATATTTGGTAATTATGTTAGTGATGACATTTTGAGAGCTGTACCTTTTCTGGATTTAAGTGTTCATGCTGAATTCTAGAACTTCACCTGTGAGAAGGAACAGTTTTTCAGCTGAAGAAATATTTTTAGAGCTGATTTTTAAGTTTTGCTCATAGGGCTACAAAATACAGTGCAACCTATCTATGTTTTTTAATTTCTTTTTATTAATGTAATCTGGAAAAGGAAATTATTTATAGTTTTGATTACTTTCAGTCTCTGGATCCACCAAGCAGAGTACATTTATAGCCATGTCTTCATTTAAACTAGTATGCATAACGGATGACAAAGCATTAGCCAATAAGCCCACCTCTAAACATTCAATATTAACCTCCAGAATTATCATAGTGAGTTTTTTGACCATCTTAGCAATATTCTTAGCTTCTGGCTGTAAGTCATAAATTAAAGCATTATTTAGTGTGTAGCAACTGACAGGACAATGCAGACACTAACGTCCCACAGTGAGGATTGTTAAAGTTCAGTTATAGGTCAAGAGAAGATAAAATGCAAAAGTACCACCAATACTAACTCCAAACACGCGATACAACCAATTACAAAAACAAAAGAAATTGTGGCTGTGTTCTTTTTAATGTTTTACTCCCAATTTTAACTCCAGATGTTTGTTTATTGGAATTTCAGTACTCATTCAAGTGATGAGATTTACTGTTTTGCTGCCTTCTCTGGTTACCAGGGAAATCATGTGTAAACTGAATGGAGTACAAGTGATTCTTTATTACTGAGTTTAGTAAATTACTGTATATATTTGTGCTTGTTTGGTTGTGTTTTGTGTGTGTGTGTGTGTGTGTGTGTGTCCGGTTTAGTATGTACTAGGAGAAGGCACAGAGGCTGTGACCCATAGACTGGCGTGCAGGTACAGGACATTTAGAAGATTGCAATTTAGATTTCTATATTAACTATTGTTGCAGGAAATTTTAGGCACTTTGCTGAACACAGCAATTGTTAAATCTCCAATTATTCTCTAATGAGATCTTCAACAAGAACTAGATTCTTCTTCAGGTAGGATGAAGTGGCTTGGGGCCTTCACCATATGAAATTATTGTGGTCCTGGTCTAATGGAAAAGGGAAGCACTATGCTTGTTTGGTTAATAACATTTTTGAAGTGTAATTCCGTCTGCCATTCAATGGTGATGTTGCAAGGTGACTTTTAGCTGAGAAGCACAGAGTGTTAACCAATTCAATGTATGACCATTTACTTTTAGATGGTGCTGTATTTTTTTCAGTTTGGGTAATAGTAAAGGAGCACTTATATAATGGCCAATTTGATGGTGGCAGCTGTAATAGTACAAGATGAAATGCTGATCATAGCATACAGTTGATAGTGAGATGGGGAAGATTACTTCAGAACAAAAGGTGTTGTGCTCTAGGATATTAGACAGTTTGTTTACTTACATTTTCTTGTCATCAGGTGATCTGTACATATTATCAGCCTACTGATTCTGTGCTGTCAGCCAGTCAGCTGTTTGTTCACCTGGTACCCATTTTCTATATCATAACAGATATATGTGCTTGGAGCATTTTTGTTAATAAATAGTCTTGGTTTGTAATTGTTATGGAGTTTTCCTTTATGGGACTCCACTGAACACAGGAATTACCTGATGGACAGTTCCTATTAATACAGGTAAATAAATAGATAAATAAATGAATAAAACACTTGTGGATGTCTTAGTGAGGAAGCAAACTTTTATGATGCAATTTTTTTATTCCCTTGAACTGCTGTGCAGTTATGCAGTGTTACACCTGCTGCAGTTACACATCTCAGTTTTAAGAATGACATTTTTTTTTCAAAAATAAAGGTTTGCTGATCACTGTACTACATTAAAAATAATTTGCTTCATATGATGTGTTCAATTAACAGACGTGCCCCGAGATTCAATAAAGCAATTTTACAGCGCCAGAATTGTGTAGCAGCTTCTGCATGGAATATGGCCGCTGAGTAATTCAGTAAACAAGGCTGGGAGCATGCATGAGCCTGCCAGCAATATTCTGGCATGGACATCACTGAATAATGCTAATTACCTGATTTGCTGGTGAAAACCATGCAGATGAGGTGAATTAGTGATTCTGTAAGCAGGCAGGCATCTGTGTCACGGCAGTGTCCATTGTAGAAATGCATTCGGATACTGTGTACATTTCTGCAAAAATCAAAACAGGGACATGACAGCTCAAAGTAAAGAATGCGTTATGACTATTAGGCATGCCAATGGCCATAAATATGGCCATTGGCATGGAAAACAGTTGCAAAATTATAAAAATATATTTTTGGGCCAATTTCAGCCATTTAAGCATAGTGCAGCGGTGCGCAAACGAGATCGTGCAGAAAATAAAAAAAATGTAAAATGACAATTTTAAGTGAACTCTGCATTTTGCCATTATAGTGGGTAGCATGCAGAACCAAAACAATAACAGGCAGTACTGGTTGCTAAGTAGAAAGGCTCTGGTATAGTGGTGTAACAAGGGACTAAGGCAGTGGGGTATGCAAATGAGCTAAATTTATTGAATAGCAAAATGGGAGACTATATCTGCCTTCACCTAATCGTATAGGAACTATAATGCTGCAGTGTAAGCAGGAGAAGCAGCTGACATGAGAAGGGGGTGTGTCATGCTTGGTGTAAGCACATTGGAGCTCCATGGCTTCCATTTGAGCTTAGTTAAGCACAGCTACGCATGGGTGTGTGTCTGAGGCTGTATTTACTTATTCCATGAAATGAGGAGTGTGTTTATGTTCAGGGGAGGGCCATTTCTGCTTAAAAGTATTTACTTTAGCTAAACGGGTTTGCGCGGCACACACCGGGTCGTAAACAAAAAAAAACAGAAATAGCAGAACTGTTTACATTTGGGCAGCAGGCTTGTGCTGCATGCCGCTGGGCTTAAAAGGGGTGAAAATGGGAAGGGGGAAAAAGGGAAATAGTAGAATAAAAGCAATCAAGTACAAATAATATAGCTGGCAGATGGAATGCACCATAGTCAGCCAATCATACAGGCAGCATCTGCAGCACAACACTATAAACTATGCAAACACCTTTCAGTCTGGTTTATCCCAAAAACTCTGCACCACTGGTGTACACACTTGGGGGGGGGGGGGAATTTAACCGACAAAATGTTAGGGGCTGCTGTCACTTTGATGCATCAGTATGTGTCAGAGGATGAGGGCAGTGAGGAGGATAATGCTGACAACCACACCAGACTGAGGAGGAGGAGAAGAGTGTTCAGACCCAGGGTAACCTACCAGGGGCTACATGATCTGGAGATAGTAGAGCACTACAGGGTGAACAGGGACATACTTCAGCAACTCATCGAGCTGTGCCAGCCTCACCTCACACCCAGAGCCAACAGTGGGGAACCCATCCCAGTGGATACCAAGGTATGTGTAGCCTTAAGAATACTAGCTGCAGGCACTTTCCAAAGACCTACTGTGGACATCATGGGGGTCTCACAGGCATCTGCATCCAGGGTACGCCACCAGTTTCTGGATGCCATACTACCACATGCTGGTGAGCACATTTACTTCCCCAGCACCCCTGAGGATAGGACCAGCAATATGCACCTCTTCCACCATGTAGCAGACTACCCGGAGCTACTGGATGTCATAGACTGCATGCACATCCACATCAAAGCACCACCCGGTGAAGAGGGTAGGGTCTACATAAACCACAATGACTTTCACTCCAACTGCCAGGTCATGTGCAATGCCCAGGGCATTATCATTAATGTGTGTGTGCTGGCAGCCCTGGAAGCTATCACGACTCCCACATCTGCCATTCCTCACAGCTGTATCAGGGATTTGTCAGGAGGGACATCCCGTATGGCCATCTGGTGGGGGATGCTGGCTATGCACTGGAGCCGTGAATGATGACACCCATCAGAAATCACACACACACACACACACACACACACACACACACACACACACACACACACACTCAAGAACACCATAATGAGGCACATGCACAAACCAGGATCATTATAGAGCATGTGTTTGGGATGCTCAGGTCACAGTTCCATTGCCATGATATATCTGGTGGAGTCCTGCAGAACTCTCCAGCCACATGTGTACACATGTTCATAGTATCTGCCAAGCTACATAATATGATCCTGCAGAAACAGCTGTGGCAGGAACAGCATGGGGAAGGGCCACACTGCCCCCCACCATTGCCAAGATCCCCACAGGCACAGAAGGACTTGGAAGAGGAACCCCCTGAGCCAGCTCCTGTAGGCAGATGGAGACATGCCCAGTATGCCCTGGCCTTGACAAAGAGGCAATGCCTAGCACACAGACTGACACTGTAGGGACACAGTAAAATGGATGCCACACACATCACACTACCTCTACCTTACCATGTATAGGCAGTGTACTGCATGCATCCAATATAGGAAGCCCTCAAGCACTGTCCTCACAACTGCTGCAGGCACAAGGTAAGTCAGTCTTCTTAACAATAAATGAATGGAGTAGTATGTTCTGGTAGCATATCTATGGTATCGCTGCATGCATGCAAGAGAATGGGGTGGCCTACTGGTATAGCAGCAGACAACTGACAGCTGTGTGGGACACCAGGAAATGTTTGCCTGATACTGGCTTCCCCACACTATGCAGTAGTATCCAAGGTAATAAATCTCACCGTAGTATATGTGGGGGACCAACTAACTGGGAGGTCGTAGGTCACAGGCATGGATGTCAGTGTGGGGGACCCATACTCACCGAACAGCCTCACCCAGCAAGTCAGCCATAGAATACCATAAAGAAATGTCAGGCAAAGGCCCACAAATGGCAACAATGATGAAATACCACCCTTACAGACTTACACAGTGATTGTACAGCAGGTCTTGCAGCTGCAGTAAGGCTCTGAAGGGTAAGAAGTCTGAAACTCAAATGTATGCCATTACAATCTGACCTGTGGTATTTAGTGATATGCCTCTGGTCTCCAAGACAGGGCACAATACTATGCTAAAGGAAACCAAAATGTAAAGCAAATATCAGCACAGTCTGTGCAAATGTGTACAGTTGACAGGTGTGACCTCCCCATACCCATATTCCCATATAAATGCAGTAACGTGCATGTTTGTAGGGAAATAGCAGCAGAGCACACATTGCCAGGGCTGTCCCAATCAACATGATAATTTCTTGCATGTCCACAATATGCAGGGGTCACTGAGCTATGTATATATGTAGTTAATATTGTCAGGATGTGGCCAGCACTTACTCCCGGCTGTTGTGACATACTGGCCTAGGTACAGTACTGTGGTTGACAGGGCCATGTCCCAAGAACTGCAGTGCCAACTATTCTGCATGTCAGCTACACTTATGGTAGGAGTTGTGCACACTGTCCAGACGTCAGTATCTGTTATTGCAGGAAAGCTGGACAGGGGGCCACAGATATGGACAGTACACAGCTTGGAGTAACCTACACAGTGCCTACCATACCTCTCAACTGTACAGACCTGTTGCAGAATTTCCAGAGATTTGCATCATATTTGTTTTCTGTATATCATGAAACAGTGGTTGTCTGGCAATTCATTGGCAAATTACATAAGACTAAGGTCAGAAAATGACAGATTGTAGTGTCAGACTTCATACCCTATAACAAAATGCATGCTAATGCAATACTTGTTATTGAATCACCTTTCTAGGTTTGTAAGGCCAATACTTAAAAATGGTCCCTATATTTAGGCCTCTGTCCCCCAATTACTTATGAATTTGTCCAGATGTCTGGCTCTCAGAAGTTGAAAGGTATGGTGGGATAGCAGGTACCTGAAGGTCAGTGTACTGCCAGTTTATAAAAGGCTGCCACCTTTCTGTGTCAGCACTGACAACATGTCACTGGCCAACAGCCATACCCCTGGAGTGACACAGGTTATCACAGAAGGAGCACAAGTATGCCTTTTATATCTGTTCTATGTGTCCTAACATTGCATTTGCCTTTCAACTATTCACAAAACAAGAAAGGGTCATGTCAAAACAGCAATGTCAGACAGTGGGGAACCAGACGTCGTACCCATAACAGCAAACTAGCAATTAGCAATCCGGTCTCCCAACTGTCTGTGTTTGGCCGAACATTATTAACACCCTATCCCCATGTGTGGGCCTTTGTCTGACTGTCATATTTGGACCTGCCAGATGTCAGTCTGTGACGGTATGACAGCTAGGCCCATGTGTAGCCTCATAATAACATATAGCAACACAAACCGTCTAAGGACCGCAGCAAATGGAGTGGTGCAATGATGGAAAACCTGCTAAATAGATATACCCAGAGGTATGAAGTCCACAACCTTGTGTGTGATGTAATGGCATTTACCCCACTCACATCAGAATTACAAATACATAGCAGCCACTGCCACCAAAGCCTGTGACTGGACTACAGAAGGACAAAGAGACACACATAAGGAGAAGGGGAACCGCTGGGCAGACAAATGGAGAAAGTGCACACCAAAACAAACTGTGCAGTAATATAGGTGCCATGCAGTGTATGGAGTCAGTAAACATCACCTGGAAATACACAACACACACCCATGTAAGTGGAGGTCCGCAACAAAACAAAAACCCAAACAATGGTCACCTCAGAGGCAAAATCACATGAGAACTCCACAAACCTACACACCACAGACCATGTAGAATCCACACAAAAGGGTCTTGCAAACACTAAGGCCTTACCCCAAACATGTACCCTACACAGATAGGCTAACAGCACTGTTTCTCTACCACATTCCATACAGGCTCTGCTGAGGTGACCCCTGTCTGGCATACAAAGCAATCCAGACCCTGCCTTGATGGGACTGTTGCACATCTGGAACTCAAGGCCCACTCCATCAACCTGTAGGTGCAGTATCAACCTGGACTGTGATATCAGTATGTCTTGTCAGTGTGATAGATGTGTACCACACACTCCACCAACTGAGGAATACACTCCTTGTCAACAGCAAGCCAAGTGTCTCAATACCCCTAGTGATGTGCTCCCTGTATAAGTGAATGGGGAACACAAAATACAGTCCTGTGATTCCACCTGTGTCCCTGCTGGACAGGGGCTCTTTATGCTGACATGTTGTAACATGGGCTACACTCTCGTCTCTGTAGGTTATAAGGGCTTCAGGGCTAAAACCCTACTAATGTCATAGCAACCTATCAACCTATACACAACTGTCTGTCAGTGGTTTACCACATTACTCTGTACTGCTCTGCCACTGACATTCCTGGAAGTCACACTGCTATGTGGAATATATTACACACATAATGGACATTTCTGCAGAGTAGAATGCACTGTGTACCCACACCATACCTCTCAACCTCTGACAGCAAGACATCTGGACAAGGTCATGAATAAAAGTGGGACAAAGGCCCAATGATAGGCACGTGTTGTAAATATTGCCCGTACATACTGAGAAAGTTAGAAGAATAACTGGTTTTGCATTAGCAGGAATCGTCTGAAGGTTATAAAGTCTGAAACACTAATGTCTGTCATTATTTTGTAATGTCAGTCTTCAATTATATGCAAAAAGCTTGCCATAAAAACACAAGTTTATGTAGACTGGACGAAACTTCTAGACAAACACCTGGACAATCTGCCAAAAATGTACAGTTGAGAGGTATGGCCACACCAGGATATGATTTTTCAGGTAAGAAGAATACCACACAAGTAGGAGAACCCCAGCCAGTATATCACCAAGTTGCTGGACTGTTTACACAGCTTCTTCAGTCAACCAGCTGTAGTCACACCTATCAACTGGCCTTTTTGGGAAAGAATATATATAGTCAGACTCATAATATTGGTCTGTGAATCATACATCTTGTATTCCTCTAGTAAAGCACTGTGATGATCTGAGGATGTCTGTCACTAGGTAATGACACAATATATTCCAGTGTTAGACTTCAGATATGTCAGAAAATGTCTGCTAAAACAAACCCAGTACCTCTAGGAAAGTCCTGTTTACTTTTGAGAGGTATGGCTGTAGCACACAAAACCCGGACTAGAGTACACCTATCTTTGGAATGGAGTCCTGCTCTCACTACAGAAGGTCATACTGGGCATGCTCCTACACTTAGAGAGTCACAGACCATGTCGGAACCCACATCAGATAATATAACTGTATTGTGCATATATGTCTGTGCATACAGAGAGGCATACAGAGAGCTATGTGCACCTTAACTGTCCCTACACACACCCATCAGACAGGATTACCCTCAGCTAGTTGCAGGTGGCCCATATGTGATATATCTGCATCTGCTGCATGTGATACACAGACATATATATGAGCAACATATAACAAAATGTCAAGCATACACACACATAGATATGGGGAAGAGAGAGACAGACAGTGATAGAGAGAGACACACAGGGGAACACAGAGAGTGAGTCATACACAAGGATACCCTGAATGGCACAGAGTGATGTCCTGCTGCATACTGGTTGCAACCAGTCACACGTGCCAGCATGAAGGTGAGCTCCATTGTGTAATAGTACTGAGGTGGGGGTTATAATATCACATCACGTATGTGTGTGTGTGTGTGTGTGTGTGTGTGTGTGTGTGTGTGTGTGTGTGTGTGTGTGTGTGTCTGTAGGTTTAAGTATTAGGAGGCCGTTCCCACTCAGTACACTTCCCACTGCCTTACTTCACAAGATCTGCTGCTGTCATTCACATTAGAAGTACCACTGGACACCTATCAGCCCTATAAGCTCTGTAGCATATACGGTAACTGTGTAACACTATAGTACAAATAACTAGATAAGAAAGGGTTCTAATCTCAGTCCTGGTAAGTGTGTGTGTGTGTTTGTAGGTGAAACAGTTTTAGGCCATTCCCACCCAGTACACTTCCCAGTGCCCTACTTTACCAGTCCTGCTGATGGCATTCCCCTTAGAAGTACCTATGCACAGCCCCAGCCCTATAAGCTCTGTGGCACATGCAATAACTATGTAACAGTATAGTACAAATAACTAGATAGGCAGGGGTTCTATTCCCAGATCTGCCAAATGTGTGTGTATAAGCATGTGTACAAGTGTTTGTAAGAGTGTATGTTTGTAGGATGAAGTATTTTGAGGATGTTCCCACCCACAACACTTCCCAGTGCTCTATGTTAGCAGTCCTGCTGATATAATTCACCTTAGAAGTACCTTTGGGCACTTGTCAGCTCCATAAGCTATATAGTGCATGCGATAACTGTGAAACACTATAGTACAAACAACTATATATGTAGGGGTTCTAATCCCAGTCCTGGTAAATGTAAGTGTGTGTGTGTGTTTCTTTGTAGGTGAAACAGTTTTAGGCCATTCCCAACCACTACACTTCTTAGTGCCCTACTTTAGCAGCCCTGCTGATGTCATTACCCTCAGAAGTACCTGTGGACAGCCCTCAGCCATATAAGCTCCATGATGCATGCAATAACTACATAATGGTATAGTACAAATAACTAGATAGGCAGGGGTTCCATTGTCAGGTTTGTCAAATGTGTGTGTATATATAAGTGTATGTACAAGAGTTTGTAAGTGTGTATGTTTGTAGGACAAAGTTTTTTGAGGACTTTTCCACCCACAACACTTCCCAGTGCTCTACTTTAGCAGTCCTACTGATGTAATTGACCTCTGCACAGCACTCAGCCCTATAAGCTCAATGACATGTGTAATAACTAAATAACAGTATAGTACAGATAACTAGATCAGCAGGGATTCTACACTCAGTTGTGGCAAATGTGTGTGAGTGTGGGTAAAGGTGCTTGTAAGTGTGTATGTTTGTAGGGTAATGTATTTTGATGCCCTTCTCATCCAGTACATTTCCCATTGCCATACTTTACAAGGGCTCTTGATGTAATTCACCTTAGACATACCTTGTGACACTGTTAAATTCTATAAGCTCTGTTGGGCATGTGATAACTACATAACACTGTAGCACACAACTAGATAGGTAGGGGTTCTAAACTCAATACTGGCAACTGTGTGTGTGTGTGTGTGTGTGTGTGTGTGTGTGTGTGTGTGTGTGTGTGTGTGTGTGTGCGGGTGAGAATCATATCCTCTGAGGGTGTGGGTTATACCATTTGAGGCGTGTACTACCCACTACATGTCCCATTGTCCTACTTTACCTAGCCTGATGATGTAATTTACCTTAGATGTACCTGTATACACTTGTCAGCCCTCTAAACTATGTGGCATGTGCAACTGCGTAATACTATAGTGGAAATAATTAGATAGGTAGGGATTCGAATCTCAATATTGACAACTATAGTAGTGTGTGTGTGAAGCATATCCCCTGTGGCTGTTGTATGTGTGTGTAGGTTATACCATTTTAAGGCAAGTTGACCTCCTACCCATGACATTACTTTAAAGAGCCTGTTAATGGCATCCTCCTCACATACACCATGTAACAGTATACAGCCCATACCAGTCATCTGTACAGATGACCATGGAATATCCACGTTTGCAACCTATATGTGGTCTGTGTCCCCTAACAATGAGCATTCCTGTGATATTATTGCCAAATATGTCACAGTTACCATAGTGACATGCAAGCATCAGACATTGTACCTGATTTACACATCATGCTGATGCAAAGTCTGTCACTCTATCACTTGTGCAGGTGTGTAGGAGCAGTAGACAAGACCATTTGGTATGTCTGGTGGGTTATCCCACCATCCATGAAGGCAATCACAAGATTACCTGTTGTAAGAGGTTGCATGTTTTGTCCCAGGCATATAATCTCTGTGGTGCATGTAATGTATATGTAACACTATAGTACACACAAGTGGATACCTAGGGTTACTAATATGTCTATTGGCAACTGTGCATGCGTTTCTATAGGCACAGCCCCTGTGGCTGTCTTTAGTGTGTGTATGTGATAGCTATAGCTATTCTGTGTGCCTCTTCCAGCCTGTGAACTCCATATTGTCAAACTAGTGTCAGCCCATACAGGTGTCATCCACTGTACAAGCACAGTTACACAGTTTCTTACACGAAGTGTGTTGTATATTAATAGAAGAGTAGGTCATCTACTCTGAGAAGTGTCACCTCAATGTGCATGTGTGTTTCAATGCATGTCCCCATGCAGCGGTGTGTGTGTGTGTGTGTGTGCGTGTGTGTGTGTGTGTGTCAGATGGCTCTAATGTGTTAAGGGCCTCTGAACCCACCACTGGCAATCCTAATAGCCCCTGCAATTGTCACCCACTTGAATAGTAGTGGCAGACACTGCCACAGTACAGTACCGCTGTGCTATTTGTGTTATGTATACAACGCTATCATTCATAAGACTGTGCAGGTAAGGGCTGTGCCCAGCCCTTTGACAGCTGCCCCATGTACAGGACTATGACTCTGTGTGCACTACCAGCATGAGAGTCCAGACATGCATATGAGATAGCAGACGCACATGCTGGTGATTGTCAGCTTAGACTAACACAGGCTGACATATGTCAGGAATACATACCCCAAACCTGTCATACACAGTACCAGGCATACCCTCATCAACTGCATGATGGTTGAGTGGATGGGATAGAAATGGTAGGAGCAACAGGTGCTGATAGCTGAATCTGTTGCAGTTAAAGTAATGGCTAAGCTTGCGAGGGACCTAGTGCCCATGCTCAAGTAACCTCCTCTGTACATGTGAGCCTGTGGTCCTGCAAAACACCCAGGAGACATGTATGAAGGCTAGGTGACTGTGTCAAGGGATTGTATGCAGGGTCACACTGTCTTCCACAATTGCCCCTCACACACTGTTGCATGTAAACACAGCTGGTAAACATGTACATGTACAGCTGTAACTTGGCTATGAAAAGATCACTGTGTTTCCATGCCACCTTACTCATCATTGCTACTGTCAGCAGGCCCACAGCCTGCAGACACACAGACACCCGGAACACAAACAAAATACAGTATGTGACACTACAGTCAGTCAGCAGTACTAACAGCAATAGTGCATCATAGCTAACAAGGTACATACACCTTAATTTGTACCCATAACTATTGGCAGAAGACAGCAACTTACACAGCATTACATTGCTACACTGTACTGTAGTCACCCTGTGCATCAGACCCATATGAGCATGTCCCTTCATTGATGGTATGGAAAGTAGGGTTGTGGCACAAGTATCATCACATGCACAGGTTGGACTGCCAGAGCCCTAGGCTGGGCCATATGGCTGACATCGTGTGTGTGTGTGTTTCTGGAGGGGTGTTCAACTGGGCTGTGCAGAGGAGCTGTGCATGTGTGGTGGTGACCGGCCCATGATAGGGATGTGTGAGTGTTTACCTGCACACCATCAAGCCATGTGGATGCCCGACACAGGGCTATGTTGGACAGCCATGGACCATACATAGCAAGATGTATGGTTCAATGTCTCCTGGCAAGGACGTGGGAAATGGTTCTGCCAGGGGTCTCACTGGCACCAACAGGCACAAGGACAGATGCAGTACTACTCCCCAATGATGACTGCTGTCTGCTGGATCTGTATCCCTGACGGGACTGGCCAGGACAATGTGCCTATGGCCTGCTCCGGTGTGGTGTGGACAGCACCCTCCCTTCAGTAGGGCTGGTGGTACTGCCAGTACGGGACTGTGAATGTGTACGGCCATGTGGGCTCTCAGCTGATCATGTTGCTGACCTACATCCACCTGGCCGATGCCCTACTCCCACCACATGATCAAGCACAGACATTGCACGGTCGAGCAGTGACAATATCTCATCCCACTATCCATCCATGACATCGGACAAATGATATATGGCATCACAAATGCTGTGCAAGTCATCACGCATGTCAGGAAGCGCTGCAGTCATGACCTTGAGTATCTATCTGGTGTTGTGATCAGTACATGCCTGTGGCTCCATGACGGACCATAACATGCATCTGGTGACACCTGCTGTGGCATTTGTGACAGGGGCTTAATGGGCAGCAGTCATTCATCATGCACCCCTGTCCATCTGCCTGTGTGTGACTTCACCTGCTCTCTGGCTATGGCTGGTGTCTACACTCACACTTGCCATAGTCAACATGCTAGCCTGTTCCATACCACCACCCTCCAACTGTCCATTATCTGTGGCTGCTGGGGACTGGGTATGTGTGGGCATACTGACTGTGTGCGGGGACATGGTGGGTGAAAGTGGGATACCAAACAATGGCACAGATTCAGGCCCAAACTACCCTACCTGTCCCTCACCATGACCACCATCATCATGGGAGTCTGCTAAGACACTGACATCAGGTTGTGAGGGGGGAGACACACCAACCCCCATGTTCACCTGTGGGGGAGGACAACATATGTAAAGTAATACCCTGCAGTATGATGTCTGCTGATACACACACACTTCTGGTAAAGTCTGGCATAGCTTTGACAACTATGGACTCTTCAAGACAGACCTTACAGTAATTCTGCCTGCCACAATCCATCTTTCACAGCTACTGTAAGGCCCAAACCAAAGAGTGACAAATCCTAATGTGTGATGGGCCTTTTAGCAGACTGGTAATTGTGACAAAGACCAAGGCTATTGGAGTGAGCTACACAGTATCAACATGTGCATATGCAAGTACTGTAAGAGTTGACTTACTGCTATATAGACCACACAGAATGACAAGGTGTTACGATATGTAATGACAACTGATGAAGGAACATGAGTAACTCACTATCACTGCAGTACCTTCACAGTTCAGACTCACCTGGATTCACTTCAGGCAACATTGCAGGACAGTCTGCAATACATACAGGAAATATGTAAAGTACTAGGTACATAGCCTCATAAGATGATACCAGGCTACTGGTCCTGATGCTCTCATAAGGATAGCCCAGCCTTTTGCCCATGTCACTTCAAAGCCAGCACCTGTTTTCCCTGTCCAGCTAGGACACATGCGAGATCCCAGGAGTGTCATATTAATTTCCCATGCAGTCATCCAGCTTCTTCTTCAAGAGGGCTATACATGTACTCTGCTAGACACAGGGAGGGAGTGTACTTTACATACATTGCATTGTGTGGGACACTACACTATCCTACCAACAAGTACTATACATGTCACAGACCAGGTGAGAGCCTTGCGTGTGTGTGTTGCGTGAGTGAGGTTTGTCTTACAGATATGCAGAAATACCATCAAGGCTAATTTGGGTATGGCCTTGTATGCCAGACACAGGTCACCTATGATCAGTCTGTATGAGACTGAGTACAGGGACAGGGCTTTCAGACTATCTGCATAGGATAGGTGTTGCAAACCCTGGATTTGCCTGGTCAAGGACCTCTGTGGTCTCTGCAACTGCTGCATTTGCTTGGCAAGGTACATGCTAAAGGAGCCATTGTACTTGGTAAGGTGTCTGATAAGGGTGGAGTACAGGGATGTTGTGGCCTCCTGTTTCCTGTATGACATGCCCATATTTGTGAGGTGGGCCATGTAGACAGCCATCCGTACAATGGTGCCCACATGGTGGGAAACTGTCAGGTTGCTACCAACCTTGGTGCAAAAGTCGCCTCACACCTGATTGCATGCGCAGTATGTTATTACTGTCATAATTAGTGTGGACGACATCTATCACAGCAGGGAAAATTATGCATCTCCTGGCATTCAGTATGAGGCAATGCTTTGTGCAGTCATTAATTTGGGTGAGGGCCTCTTGGAGGATGCTCACATCAGTATGGGAATGTAAGACAGTGGCCAGCTTGCAAGCATCGGTAAACCAGGTCAGCAACAGACCACTGCTTTTGTTTTGTACCTCAGAAACATATATCTCAAACAGTAGAGGCCCCCAGACCGATCACTGGGGTATACCGCTCTGGCAGAGTCTACTACTAGAGGTGGCTTCCACTACTTTAACCGAGTGGGTACTGTCATTAAGCCAGTTAGCTACCCATCTGTTAACATACAGGTTGATGCCTAGCTGTGTAGGCTTATGTATCCTGGCCATCTGGGAATTATTGTGGGAGAATTGGGCTAAGTGAAGGTGGGCATTGTTCACCATCTTCCCCTCATCCTTGTGTTTGTTGACCACATCAGAGAAGTTGACCAGGTTTAACAGGCCCAATCTTCCTTTGACAATACCACACTGTGTGGGCTCAAGCATTTTGAGGTTACTAATGTCCCTGTTCATAATGTCTTTGATAATGCCTTCCATGCCCTCTTGCAGATCAGGCTAGTTAGGCTGATGTGCATATCATTGGCTGGGTCAGTAGATTGCTCTGCCTTTGTGTTTAGGGATGACAGTGGCTGTCCTCTGTGCAGATGGGATGACACTGGTGCTCAGGCTTTGGTTGACTACAGTGTTTAATGGAGCTGACACCTCATGCCTGAGTTCATGTAGGATGCAGCCAGGGATGGTATCAGGCCATTGGAGACTTCTGTGTGTTGGCTTTGAGACATCATTATGGACCTGCTTTCTGATGATGAGGGGAGGGGGTAGGTGCTGTGCATGCACATGTGTACCAATGGGGGGACAAGGGGGTAATGTTTACAGTTCACCTGTCAGCAGCAGGTTGGCTATATATGCTGTATGTGTATGTGGTGTTACTGACCACCATTACAGAGCAGATTTGGATGTTGCCTCTGGGATTGCAGACATATGTGTGGAAGATCTAGTGATTGGCAATGGGGGATGTGTCCAATTTGTACTCAAAGATAGCCTTAGGGTAATTCACCTAATTTGCTTGTTCAGACCAAGGTGACATTGCTTCCAATTAGGCACCTGCTCCATCTTGGCCCTGTCCATTAATTATTTCCACCTAGTATGGTATTTGTGTATTACTGCTGTCCACCACAGACGTTTACCTTACCTTGAGAGAGATTATGTTATCCTGTCAGTATTGCTCAGTCCATACAGCTATGTAGGTGCTCACATAGTATTGTGGTGTGGGCTTGGACACTACTGCTAGTTCCAAGTGATGGGATAGTGGCTGTAAAGCTACTTCTACCTGATCTGAGGAGATTTATAGTCATTTTGTAAAGTTTATTTTGTTTGACTCTGATGGGGGGAGGGGGCACAGGGGAGATGGTGACCTGAACAGTGATGGCTATGTGGTCAAGTCTTACCAAGGAGGATGACACCTTAAGGACTGCTATAGTGGCTACTCATGTTGGTTAGGACCAGGTACAGGATATTTCCTCCTGTCATAGGAGTGTTGACCAGCTGATCCACTGCATTGCCATTGACATAGCCGAGGAATCTGTGTGTGTTCATGTTCAGGTAGCATAGGTCATGCACACTATGGTTGGTAAGTTAAAGTCACCCAGGAGCAGGGTAGATGGTTGAATCTTGACAGAGTCCAGCAAGTCCAGATAGGTGTGGTGGGTGTCCAGAGTCATGGTTGGAGATCTGTAGCTAGCTATGATTTGAGTAGGTGTTTTGTCAACAGTTAACTGAATGCGGGATGTCTCCCATATGTTATACTGTTTGGCCAGCCTGGAGGTTATGTATGTCTATCATAATGTTTAAAACTCTGCAGCCCTTCATTTGGGGTCTAAATGTATGACGGGATGAGTAACCTGGCAAAGTTAGTGTGCTCTCCACAGCTGCAAAGCAGGTGTCTGTCAGTGACTGCACAAATGTCAACATCCTACTGGACAAGGTATGCTTGCACTGACATGGGTTTCATGCCAAGGCACCTAGCTCCTGTTAGAGCAAGACATCTGCACAAAGGCACACATCAATGGAGAGCAAAGGCCAGAAAATAGTGACACTTCATGCAACTAGTTGTAACACACATAGTTGCTAGCAAAGATGGTTTCACATTCACAGGACTACTCCACATGATATGACATCTGACATTCAAATGTATGCTATTATGTTATGACTTCAGTCTTTAATGGGCTACCATTGATTTGCCAGACAATACACAACTGTATGAGGCATTGACTACAAATATGAGACAAACATGGTCAGTCTGCAAAACTCTGGACAGTTGGCAGGTATGGGCTCATAACTTACAGTTCGACACACGTCTGTGCCTGTTGTTTACTATGCACCCAGAGCTGCCCTGAGTTACAGCACAATGGCATGAAAATTACAGAACCAACTGATATTGCCAACATCCTGGCAGATAGGTTCAGTGCTAACTTTACCCCCCCCCTCTCACCACCTAAAGGGCCCATATCTATACAGGAAGAATGCATAGTCCCTGTAATCACATCTATGCAGGTAAAAGCTGCACGCTCTAAAACCAAAAACACAGCATCCATGGGACCGGACAACATCCCAGGCTGCGTTTTACACTCACTTCAGAACGAACTGACTTGCCACCTATGTTCAGTCATAGTCTCACTTCAGGCTTTGTGCCCACTGAATGGTGCACAGCAACAGTTATCCCACTCCACAAATGGGGAGCGACCACGGATCCTGGGAACTATCGCCCTATTTGCCAGACGAGTGTGTTATGCAAGGCCATGGAACGTATCATCATGGAACTCATAAACAAAAACATTGGTAACCTCCAAACTCTGGACCCCACCCAGTTCGGGTTTGTGAAAGGAAGATCAAGCCTTCTGAACCTGACTGACTTCTTTGAGGCAGTCACCAAAGCTGTAGACGAGGGTAAGGTGGTTCACACAGCCTATCTTGACCTCGCCAAGGCTTTCAACACCATCCTCCATTCTGGAATTATAGCTAAACTCATTAAACTAGGTATAAATCCCTATGACACAAGATGGGTTGCCAACTGGCTCACTGAAAGAACCCACACTGTAAAAGTTGCAGACTCCAAATCTGACTTCAAACCAGTGACAAGTGGAGTACCACAGGGTTCAGTCCTGGGACCTCTCCTGTTTGGTATCTATTTCTCTGAAGTACAGGCTAACATACAAGGCCTCTCACTAATGGAGTTCACAGATGACTGCAAACTAGGAGCCATAGTCAAGTCCCCAAATGATGTGGACATCCTACAGAAGAGCCTCACTGAGAAAGATGCCTGGTGTCAGAGGCATGGCCTCAAACTCAATGCCAAAAAGTGCATTGTCATCCCCTTTGGTAAAAACTCTGTACTCAAGAACTACCACATAAACGTCAGTCTACTTAACACCGAATGTGTGATAAAAGACCTTGGGACCCAAGTGGACAGTAGTCTCTCCTTTGATAATTACATCGCCACAGTAGTCAGGAAATCCTTCTATGTGGCACACCTCATAACAAAAGGGTTCTCATCCAGGAAAAAGAGGTCATTGTTCCCCTTTACTCGGCACTCATTAGACTCATTATAAAGTACAACGCTCCTTTTGGAATGTACCTCAGAAGACATCTGCAGCAGCTGGAAAGGCCACAGAAATGCCTCACAAAGAGGATTACTGGCCTCAAACAGATGCCATACACTGACCGTCTCAAAAAACTCCAGCTATACTCTGTAGCATATCGCCTACTCCAAGGAGATCTCTGCCTAACATATAAAGCTATATTAAACCCAGAGCTGTTGGACATGCTACACCAAAAGAAATCCCAATCCCTCCAAGCTACATGCTCTAGGGACCTAACCCTTGTCACCACAATAAACAGGACATGCTGGAGGGATAAATTCCTGTCCCAGAGACTTCCTATACTCTGGAACAAGCTACCCATCTATGTCAAGCAAAGTTCCTCATTAGCACTCTTCAAGAAAAATCTTGATGAGTGGATGGGAAATAGGAAATACACCCTGGGGATCACTTCTGTGGCTCTGCTCGACAGGGGCACAGGAAATTAACTTTCTTGGGTGGCGTCAGCCAGAGAACCTTGTTGGCTAGGCTTACTTAGACCCTTGGGCTGATAGTCTAGTACCTACCTATGAACATACCCTATATAAGTCTCTTACATTTGTAAGACAAGCATATGTATCATAGTAGCATTCACAGGTGACACATGAATATTTGCAACATCCCAGGTAGCTGGCCTAGCAGTGTTACAGTCAGTATTGGACAACAGACACTCCAGTAGTAGTCATACATGAGCTGACCTTTGCTGGGGTGACTCAGGAGCCAGAGCTGTGATCTATGTCACTGCAGGCAGAGTCAGCAGGAATGGCCATATGTGCTGGACAGCAGCATGTGAGTCCAGCAGGTCTTGTTGTGACCTAGTGTCTAACTTCCTACTTCACATCATCACATCCCACCTTCTGCATTCCATTACAAGCTTACATGATTGACATACCTGTTATAGTGCTGAAGAGTTTCAGAATAATGCAACATGCCATGGCCAGGTGAGGCCAAAACATGCTATGGTGTTGAGGTTTTACAATATATATTGGTTAGTCAAGAACAAAACATTTCAAAATTAGTTGTAACAGCATATGTGGGTGTTCCAATGAACTGCATACAACAGATTTGAAACAGTTGCATAGCAAATAGAACACATGCATAAATGGAACAACAGTATGCATTTTAACAGCATGCCAGTAACACTGACAGCATCAGGCCACCAACAATGGTATTTGAACAATGTATGTTAACATGCAAGCAATCAAACATATGAACAATAATAGAACACAAGTTCCAACATTAGGTTTTGAGAACAGCATACCCATAGTATATGATTGGTAATTATTGATGCAGATAAGGGGATGGGGAGAGACAAAAATTCCATTTACAACTGTTTAGGCTTCTATTTTTCACAACAGTACTGCTCAATACTCTACAGGTCTGCCCTCACTTTAAATCTACCTATGGCCCATAGCTTCTGTAGCACAAACATATCTGTTAAACTATGAACCTGGAATGGTATGGGGCAAACTGTGACAAATCTTGACTACATGACTAGAGGGGACTTGTACATGTCAGGGTTACATATATGGCACAGAATGGGTACCCTGCACTGCTGTTATGTGAGTGGGTTACTGGCATACTTAACCTGGCTTCCTATCTGTGTCTAGGGTTATTGGCAGCAGTGACCACTAGCCATGAACGCATGATACTTGAGAGACATGTATCAGGAAGAGTGTATGTTGTATGTACCTATCCTGCTGTCGTTTGCAGGTATGGGGTTGGACAATGAAACAGTTGTACACAGTGTATTAGTATACCCTTCATACAGCTACTACCAGCATTTCTTTACCTGTAAAACCTGTGGAGAAAATATCTGTTAATACTACCTGACTGTTTCTACATTTATTCCTGATTCCTCTTACTCTTGAGAAACCTTCTCTGTCTCCTCTCTACCCAACTACCCCAAGAGACCATTGTACTAGGTGACTTTAACATAGACTGGTCCACTTGTAGTTCTCTGAACCCTACCAACCACATAAACCTCTTTGGATTCTCACAATTCATTACAACTCCTACAAGAATCCACAAACCTAACAACAAAGAAGCTACTCTGGACTGGATCCTTATTAATAGCCACCCCGTAGCCTATACTCCAGAAACCCTTCCCGACGATATCAGCGACAATATGCTTACCTACATTATTAGACATAAGGTCCGCATTTCAACTACTCATAATCTCAAAACCTCTCACTCAAAAAAATTCTTTAATCCAGACAGCTTCCTAACCGAACTGCAAGCATGTGACTGGTCTCCTCTAACCCATCTAGAACTTGACAAAGCCGTTACCTACTTTAACACTAACTTTCTTCATATCCTTGACTGCCATGCACCTTATTGCTCTGTTAGATTAAGAACCATACCTGCCCCATGGCTCACAAAACAAACTAGGCAAAAGGTACTCCTTATAAATAAAATCTGGGCTAAAATGGAGAGCTACCAAATGTCCAACAATCCACCTCCACTTTAAACAAATAAGAAATGCCACCAACAATGATATTCTTAGAGATAAAAAAGACTTTTACCTTCACCTTCAACAAACCAACCAACGAAACCCACACAAATTCTGGTCTGGCATAAACAAACTTCTTCGACCAGGCCACACTACCACTCCACCACTCCAGACCCAACTGGTGTCAACCATAACAACTCCAACCAAATTTCTGATTCCTTTAATATCTTCTTCACAGAAGCCATTCAAACCCTGGCTAATTCTTTATCACCCATCAATACATTCCAACCAAATACCTGCAATACTTCATTACCTACCTTTGGAATACAACCTGTATCTACATCCCTCATCTGTAAACTACTTCAAAAATTGAAACCTTGCACCCCTTCTGCTGACCTTCTCTCATCTGAATACCTACAAATAGCCGCAAAAGCCATAGACTTTCCCATCTCTATCCTTATTAACAGAACTATCTCAGAAGGCAAAATCCCTGCTTTATGGAAGATATCTCACATCATCCCTTTACACAAAGGTGGACCTTCTACAGAACTTTCTAACTTCCGCCCTATTGCTTTATTCTCCCCATTAGCTAAGATAATGGAAAAATGTATTCACAAACAACTACTTAACCACCTACTACAAAATAACCTTCTAGCAAACGGCCAACACGGCTTTAGGCCATTCCATAGCACCTCAACTGCCCTCTTATCCTTCACTGACTCTATATATAAAAATCGTAACAATAACTCTTTTTCCTCTGCAATATTTATTGACCTGTCAAAAGCCTTTGATATGGTTAACCATAACTTACTTCTCAACAAACTAAAGGCCCTTTCTCCTGATCCTCAAACTTTAAAGTGGTTTAAATCCTATCTAGAAAATAGACAGCAAGCAGTACTCTGGCATAATAATCTGTCTTCACTACTACCAGTTAATATTGGTGTACCGCAGGGCTCTATCTTAGGACCCCTACTCTTTTCCTTATTTATTAACAGTTTACACACAAACATAGCTCAAGCCACCTGCATTCAATATGCTGATGACTCCACCTTAATCTGTACAGCCAAGAATATAGCCTCCCTCCATTCCATTACCCAAACTGTTTTTCAAAATGTTGAAAACTGGTTTCTGCAACACTGCCTCCTCCTTAATCCCAAAAAAACAAAACTACTGCTATTTACCCCAACTCATAAATCAGACAATCCTTTCTTCTCTATAACCTCTAACAATGGCACCATCATTACCCCTGATACTTCAACCCGCCTACTAGGTGTAACAATTGATAATCGTCTCAGCTATGATGAACACATAAACTCCACCATAAAATCTGTTAAAAAAACAGGGCACCCTCTATAGAGTCAAACCCTTCCTTACCCCTTCTGCTAGGAAAACTATCACCCAAACCCACCTCATTTCCACCCTTTTCTATGCCTCTATTATATATACTAACCTATCCAAGAACAACCTCTCTAAACTCTCCACATGCTACAATAGTATAACTAGATTCACCACCAGCTCCCCTTTAAAACTCACCACTGCCTTAACCTCAAACAACTAGGATGGCTAGAATTGCAAAACCATATACTCTGTCAACAATTACTTATGATTCAAAAGATCCTATATTATCCTAACAACACCCCTATCCTCACTAACCTAATTACACCATATACTAATCTTCCTACACTACGCTCTGCTACTAAGCTTCTAGTTTCCTCAAATAAAGCTAATAACAAAGCCGGTGATTCTCTTTTTTCAAACACTGCAGGAAAAATCTGGAATCAGCTTCATTCTGAACTATCTACCCTTGCTTCCATTTCTCTCTTTAAAAAACATCTTAAAGAACATCTGAAAACTCATTGGCTCTGTCCATGTGCTAACCCAGACTGACATCTTTCTACTTCTTGCTCTTACCCCTATTCTTTCTCCTATAACCTATGCCTCCAAATCAAGAAACTACTCTTTCTTTGTAATATGAGATTAACATAAATATTATTTTCCCTTATCTGAGACTTCCTCATACCTATTAGTGCATTTTATGTATAATTGTTTAAAATAATGTTATACTATAAACTTTAATAGATTATACATTTATTATGATAACTGGTTTTAGACCAATGTAACCATGTATTGTGATTCTTCTCTATGTTTGTTTTTATGCTTTATTAACTTTGTCATTGTTTTTTGCTTGGAGCTTTTCTCCCCAGGCCTCTACTGAAAATGGACATATATCCAGCTAGACTAACCCGGTTAACAAATGTAAAAATAAAATAAAATAAAATTCCTTGTGTGTACATATGTACACATCTTACTACCACTCCCTGGATTTGAACTGTGTCTGGGTGTTCAAAATTAACAACTAAGCTATTTCTCATCACACTGAGCTACTGGGGAACTGTTTCTTGTTTTACTGGTGCCTGCCTAATACTCTCTTGGCTAGACAGTCTGACCTTGTAATCCTGAGATGTATGCATGACAGATAGTGTACTGTGCATTAATACTTTGAAATATCTGGACAGCAAAGGTTAACACACGGCAATGCTGCACGGGACACACTGTGATACATTACACATTACTATTCAGGGTTCAGAGCTTAGTGCAGTATATATTTCATATTTCATTTATATCTTGTTTTACAGCTCCACAATCTACAGTTTTTCTTAACAGCTGGTTCTCAAGAGCAACCTCAGTTAATGCATGCTGTCAAACCCATATTTGCTGTGGAGAACCTCTATACATTATTTCTACAACAACATACCAGAGTAGACACAATATTTTGTGGTATAGATCTTTATTACAGTGACATGACACAGTGCTTTAGCACTACATAGCCTGTAGATCAATATTAGTCGGACAAACTTTATTTATTCAGTTAACACAGTAACACTATACCTACTGGCAGCAATCAATGTACTACTTCTTAGTCATTTGCACTATATACTGCAAGATGGATTTGTACTTACCATCCTGTCGGCACAGCCTTAACAGTCTTTCAGCATGGGCTTCAATGTTGTTAGTCCACTCTGCTGCAGCTGTAGGGGAGAAAAACAAACATTATGCATATCTGCCAATCATATACTCAGGCTAGACTTTGGTACAAACTACTTGATACTGATACTTACACACTACTGGAGCATTCTGTGCCTGTCTATCTTGGATTCACTGGGCTAAAAGCACCCCCTTCCTCCACATTAGGTCAGCGTAATGGTGCCGTACCTGCTCACCAGTTCAGGAGATGCCACTAGCACTGGAGAGATCATGTGCGAGATGGTCCCAGGACTCTGCTTTGTATTGTGAGCCCTGGTACTGGCCCTGCAGCATTCTCTAGTCATGGTTTTCTACAAGTCCAGCCATGACCCTGGACTCCTGAATGCCCCAGCAGTGTGCCCAAAAGCACGGTCCTTCACCAACACCTGACATAGTACCTGCACAGATGAATTACAGCAGGTTCTGTCTGTATTCCCATCTGTGCAGTTTAAATAAGGCCATATTCCCACCCTTTGCTCTCATTGGACCATTTTAAAATGCTACGCTCAGCTAAGTGGTGCATAAATCTGCTAAGCTGAGTTGAACAGTGCTTAAAGGGGTAAATGCTTAGGACTGCTTAACAGTGCACAAATCTGCTTAGCTGAGCTAACTGCTGCTTAGCATTCACATTTAAGCAATGCTTAAACTGACTAAGCATAGCTGGGCACTACATAGCAAGCTCAGTTTTCATTTAAAAAGAAATATCAGGATTGTAGATTAATTCATCATTACTGATATATTAAGTGTATATGATTTACTTTACATGACATCCCCCTATGTGCTTTCATTATATTAGCTTGGGGTCTGACTATACTGTATGAGACACTTGTGTATACATGGGTGATTTCACATGTTATATGCACTCACACTTCCATTTTGGACATGCTACACTACCCCACGTAAAAAATATCAATTACTACATAACTTAACATAAAAAAAATGTTAGCAATGCTTTCCCATGCAAAAATAAAGTGCATGTCTTGGTACTTGAACCGTGAATGCCTGCATGCAAAGCCAGGACTCTAACCACTACACTATCTCTTCAGTGAGATTTTAGCTATACATTTTTTATTTAGCTGCTATGAGATGTTTAAGCAATGCTGAGCAGAGGCCCCTAATACGCAAACTCACTCAGCTATGCTTAAACATACCTTAGAATGGAGAAAAAAAGGAAATTAATAAACCCACTTTATTTACATGTGTCAATGCTCCTTGTCAGTCACAATAAGGGAAATTGTAAGGGGACACATAGGGACAGATTTTAAATATTGCTCTTACAAATTTAGAAAGTTGTTAGAATAATAGGTTTTGCATTACCATGACTTTTCAGACGGATGTGGAGTCTTAAACTCAAAGGTCTGTCATTATTTAATGAATCACATCCTCTGCTATTTGCCAGGTAGGTGACAGATATTTGGGGGAACACACCAAAAATATGACGCAGCATACCTCTGAACTGTACAGATTTTTGCAGAATGTCCAGATTTTTGCCTCATATTTATGGTTCATTTCTCATATGATTGTGGTTTTCTTCCAAATCATTGGCAGATCACTCAGGGTTTAAGTCAGGAAAGAATGACAGACATTTGAGTTTCAGAATTCATACCCTTCAGAAAATAAATCCGTGCTAATGCACAACCTGCTATTCTATCTACTTTCTGAGTTTTTATGAGCAATGTCTAAAGAGTGTTCCTATTTTTGTGCCTTTGTCCTCCCATTATTTATGGCTTTGTCCAGATTTCTTGCTTTAAGAGATTGAGTATGTGAGGCAGACATTTGTATATTATGCGGAAACCTGTATAGTTGAAGGGTATGGCCATATGGCACTTCTGCAATGTAGGGTGTGTGTGACAGTACCTGCCACACACTCCCCTGCATTGCTTCCTATCTCAAATTCATGCTTTCAGTGTCTGCAGACACTGAAAGCATTTGGAAAGTGCCGTATAGTACTTTGACAATGCAGAGGGTGTGTGACAGTGGCCGCGGACACTGAAAGCACTTGGAAAGTGCCGTACGGCACTTTGACAATGCAGGGGTGTGTGACAGTACCTGTCACACACCCCCTGGATTTATTTCTTGATCTCCTAGCTATTTCAGTGTCCGCAGACACCGAAAGAAAAGAAAATAGTTTAACAGTGTCCACAGACACTGAAAAACATTTAAAAAGTGCTGTACAGCAATTTGAGAGTGCAGGGGGCATGTTAGATGTGCGTGCACTACTTAAACATGCCCCCTGCACTCAGTAGTGTTCATGTCCACTTAGCCTTAGCAGTAGTGCACCTTCATGAATATGCAAGCTGCACTGCTGTTACAGCTATGCAGAAATGGACACGGTTCACTCCATGCAGGAATAGCACTATTTCTGCACAGAGTTTATTGAATTCTGTAGATGGTCTTGAGTGAACTGTAAGAATTTTGGTGTTACACAGCTGAATATTTTGTGAAGTATACACAGGCACAAAGATACCAAAGTAGTTAAAAATGTAGATGTTTGGTATGTATCATTCGTTAGACATAGCTAATTGTTTTATGGCTCCAAATTCATCCTGGAGGTCAGATGTGAGATGTGTACTTATGACAAAATTATTACTACCCAGTGAACTGATAAACAGTTTTTCATGTTTATAGCACTAAGATGATACAGAAATACCTAAATATAAAACAAATAAAAAAAAGAGAGCATCTCTGCCTTGTTTCTCTGCTCAAATACAGCTTGTCAAAGAGGAACTCTTCCACCTTGATTTTTGCCTCTAAGCCTTTATAAGTCCTCCTAATTAACTCTATTATTCTATTAGGAATTGCAAATGCTGCCATTACCCTACTCATAAAATGCCAGCTGAATCTATGGAATATTTTCTCTGCATCAAGACAATTGCACCATTTTCTTTCAGTCTTGCTTCCCACTCATTTCTCTATTAATATTATCAAATGTTTGTCTCCTTTCTATAAAACCATGTTGATCCATATCTATCAATGCTGGCAACACCTTTGCCATTACTTCAACTAGTATAGACATAAACATTTCATAATCATGGTTTGAAATGGCAACAGGTCTATATATACCTGGGTCTGAAGGGTATTTATGCCCTTCAGTTATAGAGCAACCTCAACTTTCTTCAAAAATACCGGTAATTCCTCCCCTTTTAAAATATTGTTAAAACCTTACAGGTCTTCATCACTTTCTTTTCTTCCAATATCCATCTGTTCCTGGAGACTTCCCTTTTGACTGGTTACACATCACTGATTAAATCTGATCTGCTCCTACCTTAGTTATTAATTGTTGATCCTCATCTTCCTCTGACCTTGGCATGATTAAGTCTTCCATAAATATTTGTATTTGTATTTGAATTGTTTCTGGGTTTCCACATTTCCCTGCTTTATACAAAGTTTCATAAGATTTCTGAATTATCTCTAATACCTACAACCCTTTCTAATTTCTCTTGCCCAAGTCATTATGCTAAACCTTTTTGTGCTTTGCAGTTATCAAAAAAGTTACTTAACAGCAACCTTTCTAAACTCATGCATAGTATCCAAATATTTTCAATGTATCACTTAGCAGTTGCTCCTCTTCTTGTTCTGTGAGATTCTCCTTATTCTGTAATACCTTAATCTTTGCTATCTTCTCTAAATAATTCCTATTGTTTTTCTCACATTTCTTAGTCCTATTATGTTTTAAAATACCATTTTCATTTTTTTTAAAAGAAACATCTTTATTGAATTATCATTTATGATACAGACGATCATACATTTACATACAAGAAAACAAACCATACTAACATATTTTCACTTGCAAATGTTATACATCATATATAATCTTCTATACAGGATCTGAATTGCCTACACATAGTAAGGCCTTGCTGAGTTTAATTGTTGTGGCTGCCAAAATAGCAATTACTAGAAAATGGAAATTAAAGTTTAAACCAACCGTATTGGAAATAGTGAACATATTAACAAATAAAAAAGAACTGAAGTTTGTTCTTTGGAAAAGGGTAGATACAAATCACATAGAAACAAATGGGAATTGTGGGAACACATGCATAATAATATTTTGGAGAAGGAATGAGGTTTAAAGCAAGGCAAGAATTGAATGAGCTATGCAATGTTAGTGTGACAAGGACTGTACAGAAGATGTTAACCTGTATAATTTCAACTGAAAATATGTCAATATAGTTTCTTTTTATTTATGCAAATGTATGGGTGCCTATGTCATAAGCGATAATTCAATAAATATGTTTTGTTTAAAAAAAAATGTTGGGTGAATTAGGGGAGAAACGGGTCCAGAGGGTTCTCATAGCAGTAAATAGAGAAAGGCATATCCCAGATGACTAGAAAATAAGCATTGTAGTGTCAGCATACAAGAGCAAAGGGGACATTCACAACGGTGGGCAGTACAGTGGTATCAAACTCCTGTCACACTGCATAAAAGTTCTGGAGACGGTGACTGATAAATGAATACACATGGGGAAAGAGTCCAACTACGTATTCCTAGACTTGTGGAAATAATATGACATGGTTGCAAGAAAGCTGATTTGAACAGTCCTAGACTGTTTAAAGTCCCAGACACACTGGTAAAATTAGTGCAGACTGTGTACAAGCACACAATGACACAAATACAAGTAATGTTCAGACAAGCACAGGGGTTTCCAGTGGGAGTGGGTATGCATCAGGGATCAGCTCTGAGCCCACTACTGTTCATACTGGTGATGGAATACATTAGCAAATGGGATGGAGGGAACAGATAAACAAAGCTGTTGTATGCAGAAGTTGTGGCATTACAAGCAGGCTCTGAACAATAACTTCAACAAATGATAGGGGAATTAAATGCAAAACTGAAGGTACATGAGATGAACTTAAGTACAGGTAAGATAGTTGTAATCATACCTCGCAACCATGCCGAATTACTCGTTTTTTACCGAGTTTTGGGGTTCAAATGAAGGGGTGCCATGATTCCTTCATTTCCAAATTTTTCTTTTGTTTTTTTAATTTCCGCTCCGTCAGGGCTACCAGTCCATCGGAACTGAGCTCAATCATTTCCGGCTGGCTGGCTGCTCAAATGTGAGTGGGAAACAACAAACGGTTGCTGTTATGGTGGATTTTAGTCTGCGAGTGAGCGGGAACAGCGTTGGTACTGCAGCGGAATGAAGACAGGAATGGCAGCAGCATGAAGTAAGGGTGTGTGTATTCTTTATTTCACTACCTCTCACAGTTCTGCAGACAATGCAGTGAATGAAACAAATGTTTGAGCATTACCAGCTTTTGGTGAATGCAGGAACAATGCTTTGGTATCAGATCTGTTTCTCATGGAGCACTAATTATTCTCATGCTTAGTCCTTAACCTTTGTAGGAGAGTCAAGGGATTTCCTAGTTGCATAATTTTTCCTCTTGGCAGGTGGATTTTAGATGTGTATCTGTGCAATGTTCAGACTAATGTTTCCATGGTCAGTTTTAATCTGTTATCATCCGTGTCATTGGCAGCCTGTTACTAAATATTTATTTTACTATTGATTTCTTGGCTTACTACTGGCCTAATCATCTTGCTGTTTAAGAGATTGGTAACGTAGAGTTAGGTGTACAGGCATGCATGAATGTGCAGTATGTACATTATATTTTCAGTAGTCAGATTTAATGTTTTTACAACATGATTCAGCGATAGCTTGTAACTACTGTTTTTTTCTCTTCTTTTCGTCCAACCTGCTTATTTTTTTTTTTTTATTTGCTTTTCAGTTTACTAATCTCATTCTGGAACTGTACTTAAATGGTATTTCCCAAGCATCTCACACTCTTGAAAATATTAGGCATATCTTTCTATCAGTGTGACAAATGATTAAATGGCATGATAAGCAGGCCAAAGGGCTTACTATCTGCATAGTATATTTAATACTACATTCTATGGAGGGACCTTCAACTTCTAAATTTACATTATTTCATAAATGCATATTATTGCTTTTGTTTTGTTTTGAAAATCAATGTTTTACTTCTAGTGGTGAGCAGCACTTTTCTTAATATGTTTTTTTAACATGTCATTCTTCTTTCATTGTTGTATTCTACATTATTTCATACTAGTTTAACCTGCTCATATCATGGTAAGTTCCATGTATGTCCTCATCAGTATTTTTACTTTACTATTTTTGTTGTCTGTGTTTCTATTTCACAAGCTGCCACTTCATTTTAAAGTTCCCCAGTGTTCTACTTCTCCTATTTCCACATTGAGTTACAGACAATCTACATAATTGTTTTGAACATCACGTTAAAGTGACTTACTTGTAGCAATGTAACATATGCTAGATGTGCAATTTTAGAATGGAATTTAAAAGCCCACCCGATATGCATGTTATGCAATTAAAACTTGAATTTAACCTGCCTTTGAAAACTGACTGTTAACAATTTGTAACCTATAGTACTGTATTTTGAAAGCTAATCATACAAATACAATGCCTCCATTAGTTTTCTTAGATTTGCATTTGGTAAACTTCATTCTTCTTGAGCAACTGAACATCTGCTTAACAGAGAAACAATTTTGCCTGATATAACTCATGGGCCAAACCTAACTACAACCATGAGGATAAAAATGTCATCATCATTTAATCTGGGAATCCCCTCTTTGACTCTGCTGTAACAGCATATATAATAACCCATCTAGCTTATTAATGGATTTCACAAATCCTCCCTGTAATTAAATTATTTCATGACTTAACAGACAATTTATCTAGTTTCAATCTGTGTTCCTGTATGGGAAGAAAATGTGTTAAGGATTTTACTATTCTGGATAGCATGGTTATCAAAAGGAGAAGAACACTGAAGAAAAAAATTTACCCCCAAAAAAAAAAAAAAAAATCTTTAAGAGAAGAACTAACACAGTCAGCAGGTCAACATCTATTGGTAAATATATTTTAGTCATTTGGAAATTGAAGTTGAAATAATTGTACCTGCTAGTAGTCAACATGTAGAACAATTTGACAGTGATTACTTTTTTGTCTAGTATAATTGTTGGTATTGTTTAACAAGTGTGTTGTATTATACAAAGAATATAATTGTAATACAGTCATGAAGGTGTATCAAAGAAAATAACATATGTATGTTTCTTGTTTTGTGTGCAAGGGGCCAATGATTTGAAAACAGCCCAAAGGTAATCTTTATCCACCACTTAGCCAGATGCATTATCTTTTGATGTGGTTTGGGCTTCAATGCTGTTTCAGTGAATGTGAGTTTCAAGGGCAGTTAAGTTTTAATGCCAAGCCTATTTTCATTGTGAAACAGTATATCTTTGTTTACCAGATGTCTATTAGTGTTTGTGCATTGTGGTGCTGTAAAATGTAAAAATAAAATCCAAATCATTGCAGAAGTAAAGCAGTATGCACACATTAGTGTTTATGGTAAATGGGGTGAAATAGCCAAGGTAATGGGACATTGGAATGGCTGCAGGAGGACTCTGGTGCCATGTTTTGGTTGTCTGGTCTTCAGTTTGTGTTTGAAAGTTGGTATCCCACATTTCCATTGAAGTGGGTGGGATTACATAATTATGTATGCAAATTAGATGTTAATCAGCATACAGATTTGTACCTATTTTTCATGGGCCTTGTCCAGATTTTTGATGTTTCCAGGTTGAGAGGTATGGTTGTAATGGCAGCATATGGGGAAATAAGAAGTTGTTGAAAACTGAGATAGAAGGGAAAACAGTGGAACAGGTTAACAGCTTCAAGCATCTGGGAGGGGTAATTGAAGAGAAGAGCAGTCTGAATGAAAATCTCAAAGCTAGAACCAAAGGGGCTGTCATTGCAGTCAACTGGTACAGAGTGTAAGGAGTAGTGTGTGACAGAAAAATGCCAAAGAAGCTGAAAAGCAAGTTATACAAAGTAGTGGTTTGGTCGGTAACACCATATGGCAAAGAAACCTAGGCAGTGAAGACAGAGCAGATGAGGAAGCTAGAGGTGATGAAGAAAAAGTATCTCAGCTAGAGGGTAAGATGCACACTGTGAGAGAGATGAAAAACAAGGACAACAGAGCAGAAGCCCAAGTAGCTCCAATTGCAGAGAAGGTTAAAGAGAACAGATTATGGTGATTCAGGCACATATTGAGGAAAGTAAAAGGCAATCTGGTAAAGATTTGGGAAAGACAAGAAGAAAACAAGAGGAAATGAGGACATCCAGCAAATAGATGGATGGAAGGAGTGTATGAAAAAAGGCCTGCAACAGTCAGAGATGACCATCAAAAAAGGTAGGAGAGTGGCATTGAATAGAGAGAGATGACAACAGTTGATGCAACACTTCATCCCCATGTAGAAGAAGGGGTTGATGATAATATTTCAGCTTCAGACTTGGCAGCATTCAGAAAAAAGTGTGCTAATGCAAAGCCTGTTATTCTAGTTATGTTTTACTTATACAATAGCCTGTTACTAAGCTAATGACCACTAGGGCCCTTACAAGCTTAGCCATACACCCCAACTCATTTGAGCCCTGCATATCATGGGGATTTATATGGGGGGATCATGTTAGTATGGAGATACCCAGGGATTTGTAGAGGTAGTGTTAGGATATAGGTTCATAGGTTGTTACTAGGCTAACAACCAATAAGGCCCTTACAAGCATAGTTACTCACCCCAAACCAAATATTAGTTTATCAGTCTGCAGACTACTACAAGCATAGCTAATAACCAGAGGTCAGAATCAATCCATGTACCTTGTTTCTGTGAGGTAAAGACCTTAATCATTATGACAAACCTTCCCCCTCTTATGCAAGCACTGTCATTTTTAGCCAGTAACTGAATTTTCCCCATATTAATAGCTTTAAATGGCTTATTTTCACAGTCAGAAGCATAGCTAGGGTGATGCAAAGGGGCAGCTGGCCTGAGCACAAAACAGGTAATCAGAAAACAAGCATTTAAAGCTCTATGTGTGGCATAAACTGTAGAAGCTACTTGCTATAGTTTTAAAAGAAAACTTTTTTTTGTTAGAACTAATTTCTTTAATTTCTTTAGCTCTCCGTGTGTGGCATGAAGCCTGTTAGAGCTCTGTGTATGACATAAACTATAGCACAGTTTGAGCAAGCAATTTGTAAGTTTAAAATTAAAGACCATCTTTTTGTTGCCTTTTGTCTTCAGAAGCATAGTCTCCTCACATTAGGAGTGCCAGATCCAGATCAGGGAATGGAGTTTTTTTTTCACTCTGGAAATTTAAGTGAGGAGGGGGACAAGATCGAATACGTAGCTATTTCTCTGTTCACAGCTGCACAGTTTTCACACTGGGAGAACTCTAATAAACCCATTTGCCTGGAGCAATTTGTTGCCAAAGAGAAGAGCAGGGATTCAGACTTTCTGGAAGGGAAATGGGGCTGCTAAGTTGGTGGTGGCTTACTGGGTTGTCCTTGGTTTAGAAAGATTACAGAATTATTTCTGGAACCCCCTTGACATTTCTTCTTAAACATCTGCATGCTTGCATTTTGTTGAGACTGCTTATTTTGTGGTTTGCCAAAACTAGATGAGGGGATTGGAGAATCTTTTAGAAAATTAGGAAAGGAGGGCTGAAAAATCTTACAGATTCCCTGTATTAACTTGCCTCTTTCATCACACTTTTTTATCCCCTCTGCAGCAGAGGGGCAAAAAAAAAGAAATCTATATCCAAAGAAGTACTTAAAATCTCTTTTGTAACATCATGTGGGAGGTTCTGAGAATGCAGACAGGCAACCCTTCTCATAGTCCTGGAAGAAGTCGAAACTGATTCATACACACATTGTAAACAATGATGGGTGACTTGTACAATGGAAAAAAATAAATTATTTAAAGCAGATTTTCCTCTCGAAGAAATTGCAGACAAAATGTTCCTCATACTTTCACAATTAGTCAGAACAAACTTTAAGATATGTCTGACACTTCAAAATTCTGAAAATCAAAGTCACAGAAGCATATATGTTTTTTGCCATACTTATCAATAATCTTCCAATACTTATCAGAAAGAGTAGGATTGGACTTAACTAAATGTTTAGCAGCAGTAGGATTAGCTAAAGCACTAGGCCAGGTATTGGAAGAGTCTATAAAAAGCTTAAGGAAAAGCTTTATACATCCTGTCTGACTTTTTAGGGGCAGCGGGATGACTATCCAGAAAATTGCAGACAGTAATACACACATCCTCCAAAGCTTACAGAACTGGATGAATGGGTAAAGGTTCTGAAAATTCCTTCTGTAACAGTTCATAGTATTTTCCAGGGGACTGAGAAACCTCAGTGTTCTTCCACTGAAAACACTGTCATATTCCAGAAAAGTCTCAGAGAAAGTGAAGCTCCCATACAGAGCATCAGAAACATGAACTCTCCTCAGAGTCTGAATCAGAAATTTGAGAAAAAAGTCCTGTATCTGTTCCTCCATTTTCCTGTCCAGATTCAGAATCTTGAAACTCTTTAGTAAGAGATTTTTTTTTAAAAACTACTTTATAAGAAGGACCAATAGCCTGAATTAAACCCTTAACAAGACCTGATAAATTAATCCTGTTGAAGGAAATGTGAGCAGGAGTAGATACACATTTTGTTTTCTATTTCTTTTTGATAGGAATAATGGGGCCATCAGAGTTATTAACAGCAGCAGCTTCCCCAGGGATGGGAACAACATTTTAACAAAACAGGAAGCCTTCCCTGTACCCTCTTCCCAGAACCAACAAGCGTCCCTTACCTACTGAGGGGACCCCAGCAGCTACAGAAGGTGTGACTAACCCCTGGTCCACAGTGGGTGTAGGTGCTACACCAGAGGAATCCATGGTAAAAGATGAGTTGTCTGAGGCACAACAGATAACTACAGCAATGTCACTCCCCTATGGCAGCATCACACTACTAGTCTCCTGTTGTGGTGAAGGCTGTTAGCTTAAAGGACAACTATAGGATTTGATTATTAAATGCTCAACTTAAAATATATTTTAAATCAACTGTTTCTCTCCACTAGAACAGTATCTTACTGTACTGTGGTAGTGTCACTTTCTAAAAACTTTTATCTCACCCATGAGAAGCTTGCTGTAGTCTCCAATTCATTGATGTCATTTGGCCAATTCCCTCCCCAAACTGACATCACCACGACTGTCCTAAAAACCCACCAATGCTGTGATGTCACAGCTCCCTGGTCCTTCCCCTACCCATACAGAAAGTAAAGGCTAGAACAAGGAAACAGTACATGAGACAAGTCTCCTGCTGTGAGCTGTCAATTGCAGGAGGCAACATCTCAAACTAGCCTTATCACTTTGACAGCTAGGGAAGTTACGTGTGAAGGGGGATGGGGGATGAATCAAAGTAGTACAATTCAGGCTTCACAAAAGACTGCAAATTAGCCATTCTAAAAAGAAGCAGCAGTAAAAAGCACTTTGAAAGTCTGTTCCGTGGCATCTGCACAGTCATTGAACAGCATGAAATGTTACTTAAAACTGACTGAAAAACAGCAGTGTATGCATGTAAAATCAATACAGTGACAAGAGCTTTAGGAAGAAAGAGGCCTGCATCATGTAATTTTTTTACAGGCAAGCATTGCATGGTGGGATACCTAGAGGCAGACTAAACAATCAAAATGACTTCCAGAAGCCAGACCCCATGTGGCCAGACTCAGAAATTACATATGAAATATTTAAAAACCTGTAAATAGTCCCAGAGTGGTGTTGAAATGCAGGAAACACCAAACCATGATGAAAGAAACATGTTTTTTGAGTCTGTGGGTGTGGTTCTCCATTAACCTTTTCTTTTTGGGGGGTGGAAGAAAGTCCAGCTGTGGGACTGACAATATTCCATGGTCAAGTCAAAAATGGTGTCTTTTTTCCAAGAAAAACAAGCAGCAAAAGCCAGAAAAGCTTAAAAGTTATTTTTCCACACAAAAATACAGTAAAAAGCACTTTAAAAAAAATTGCCAGCCCCTAAGGTAAAATAAACACAATTTCACCACAGAAAAAAGAATGTATGTCTTACCATAACGTTCCATCTGTGTTGTTGATTTTCATTCATTCATTACTGATGGGTTATCGGTTCTGTCCTCAGAACCGAGCCAGCCAAATATCAAGCTCACGTCAGCCAAAAATGCTCGAGCCAAGGTCCTACCAAGAATGCTCTGCTCCCTGTTACCTCAGATTGAGTTTGCAAGTTGATAGACAAAAGTAGAGGCTACCTCTGGTCATAACAGACCTACAATAAAGGAGTATATGAGATCAACCAGGAACCTCCGGAGAGGGATGTAGGGTGGGAAGTAATGAATGAACGCAGCTCAACAACACAGATGGAACATTATGGTAAAACATAAATTCTTTAACTGATGCTGTTAATCTGCATTCATTCCTTGCTGATGGGACAGAGTCCCCAGCTACCTGTATCCTTGGGTGGCCCTCATGGAAGGACATTCCTGAGCACCATGGATCCAAAAGAAGCTCTACCTCAGGAGGCCAAGTCCAATTTGTAATGAAGAATAAAAGTATGAGGTTTGGCCCAAGTCGCAGCTGAGCAAATATCATTGAGGGAAGCCTTAGCATGGAAAGTTGCTGAAGTTGCCATAGACCTTTTAGAATGTGCTTTCACTCTGTGAGGCAAGGTGACATTGTTTTTGTTGTAGATAAAGGTAATACAATTTCTCAAGCATGAAGCCAATGTAACTTTTGAGACAGGATGACCTCGTCTAGGTCCAGAAAAAGCCAGAAACAGTTGGCCTGATTTACTGGTAGATTTTGTTCTGTCCAGATAAAATCATATTTGCCTATGAACATCCAAGGAGTGCAGACAATACTCTCTCTTGTTAGAGTGGTTAGGAAGGAACAGTGGAAGGTCAATAGATTGGTTGAGAGACCGCTCTGACACCACTTTTGGTAAAAAGGAAGAATTAGTTCTCAGTGGTACCCTATCCTTATGGCAGATAAGATAGGGAGGTTTGATGCATAAGGCTTGAAGTTCTGACAAGTGTCTGGCCGATGTGATTGCAATCAGAAACAAAGTTTTCCAAGAGAGATATTTTACATCACATGAAGATGCAGGTTTAAAGAGGGGATCTGTTAGAGCTTGCAGAACCAATGCCAAATCTGAAGGTTGTACCCGTTCTCTAAAGGGAGGTTTTAAGTGGATAACCCCCTTCAAAAAAGTTTTACAGAGTCTATGTGACATAAGCGAAGAATCCTGAAAACCAATGTGGAAATTTTAAATGGCAGCTAAATGCACATGAATAGTAGAGGCAGACACCCCTGAGTGGAAAAGATGTGATAAGTAATTCAAATCACCGAAACTGGGGCTGACAAGGGGTCTAATTGTTTATTTGCTGCCCATAGAGAAAACCTTTTCCATTTATTGAGCTAGATTAGTCAGGTGGACGATTTATGAGATGCAATAAGAATATTGCACACAGGGGACGAGAGGTTTTCCTGCCTGGCAATCATTGGAAGTGGAGAAACCAAGCTGTCAGCTTCAGGGTTTTTAGATTGCAGTGAATCAGACCCTGCGGATGGGAGATCAATGTTGGGGATGGATTGAGGATCCACGGTTGATCTAGCAGGTGAGGCCAGAGGATGGGGAGCCAGACTTGTCAAGGCCAATATGGAGCAATGAGGATCACTTTGCTTTTCGACTGTCGTGCTTTCTTCAGAAATTGGGAGATGAGGGGAAGAGGAGGATAAGCATAAAACAGACCCGAGGGCCAAGTGTGGACTAGACCGTCTCTCGGTGACTGTCCTCAAGGGGGGATCAGGGCAAAATAGTTGCTGCACTTGTAGTTGGTTGGGGAGGGGAATAGGTTGCAGCAAGGCTGGCCCCAGCAGTTGAAGATGCTTGCCACTATCATAGGGTTGAGGGACCACTTGTGAGGTTGTAGAATGCACCTGCTCAATTTGTCTGCTATCACGTTGGAGCTCCCAGGAATGTGTGTTGCAATTAGAAAGCGGTTGGAAGCTATCGCCCATTACCATATTCTCAAGGCCTCTCGGTATAACGGGTAAGATCTGGTGCCCCACTTGCTTGCTGATGTACCAGACCACTGACATGTTGTCTGATTGGATCGAAATTGTCCCTGACGGAAGGATGGAATGAAATGCTTGCAATGCTAGTAACACTGCCCTCAGTTCCAGGACATTGATATGCAAAAGGGCCTCTGTTTCCAACCAGGTGCCTTGGACCGAGTTTCCCTGACATAGCCCCCCCACCCCATCAGGCAGGCATCCGTGGTCACAGTGGCTTTCGGTTGATGGGGGCTAAATGGGCGAGACCATTGTTGGGGATTATGAGATGACCACTAGAGTAAATCTTGCTTGCATCTCTGAGTTACACTTATCTGAAAAAACAAAGGATGTTGTAGAGGGTACCAATGAGTGAGAAATAACCACTGAAGGAGCCTCATGTGGAATCTGGCTAGAGGAACAATGGTGATCGAGGCTGCCATTGACTCCAAGAGTTGGAGTATAGATCAAGTGGAAGATTTGTGGTGACAGAGCAGCGGTTGAACCTGTTGCCTTATTCTTTAAACCCTGTGGTCCAGGAGAGTTGCTGTGCAATGTCTCATGTCCAACAGTACCCCTATGAATTCCAAAGACTGAGCTGGGGTTGTGTTGGACTCCTTCCAGTTTATAGTGATTCCCAGGCATTGTGCTGTGAGGAGAGTGTAGTGCAGGGCTTCTTCCAGTAGACGCTTGGTGGGGGGGGGGGGTGAGGAGCCAGTCGTCTAGATATGAAAAAGCCTGGAATCTTTGAACTCGCAAGTGGGTGAAAACCACTGTTATGCATTTGGTGAACACTCTGGGGGCTGTAGAGAGACCGAAGGGCAGAGCTCGAAATTGGTAGTGACTGGCTCCTATGCGGAAGCGGAGGTATCTTCTTGAGCATTTGTCCATTTTTATGTGGTAATGCGCATCTTGAAGATCTACACAGCACATCCAATTGTCTTCTTTCAGGAGAGAAAGGATAGACTAAACCGTGACCATCTGGAATTTCTCTGTTTTCACAAAGTTGTTCAGTGTGCTGAGATCCAGAATTGGTCTCCAGTCCCCTGTCTTTTTTGGCACTAAAAAGAACCTTGAGTAAAAACTGGATCCTATCTGGTCTGGGGAGACCATATGGATGACTCTTTTTTGCAGCAGCTTTTGGATTTCATGTGCTGCTGCTTCCCTTTGACTGCGTGGAACGTCAGGTAATACTCTGGATAAGATTGGACAAAGATGGAAGGGGATGCAATAGCCTCTGGATATTATCCAGTGTACCCAAGAGTTGGTGGTTATATTTTGACAGGCATCAGGGTACAAGGAAAAATGACCCCTGACTGCTACCAGAGGTGAGCAGTTGGGCAACGCTTCAAAAGCACTGATAGGGTTGGCAAGAGAAAGAATCTCTGGAACCCCAGTTTCACGGACCTCCTCTGCCCTGAAAGGGGCATCTTCCATTGGAGCTTCCCCCTCTGCCTCTAGGGGAGAACTCAGCACATGCATCACGGAAAGAGCCCTGTGCCACATCTTCCTGCTCCTCTGATTTCTGGGGTAGAATTGTTGAGGACTGGAGTGTCTGACACCAATGGCAGACAGGATCTTGCCATCTTGTTCGCTCTTTGCCAGTGTATCTTACACTTCAAGGCCAAACAAAGAAGTGGCCTCGATGGGAGCATTAATGAAGAAAGCCTTAAAGGAGTCAGCAAAGTTGCAAAGGCACAACCAGGCATGTTGTCTGGTGACTATACCTGCGCCTGCCGCTCTAGCCGCTCCTTCTGTTGCGTGAGAAATAAGAAGCATGGGGGAGTTGGAAATGGACTCTAGGGTGGCTATCTGAGAAGCCACATTGTCACAGACCTTGTCAGAAACAGCTCCTGCCAAGGTTTCAGAGAGTTGGTTGATAAGATCCCTCTGAAGCCTGGTAAAGTTTGCTAAATAGTTCAAAGACCTTATGGCAAAGATCAGTGAAGCAAACACATGCTTCCCTAGTCTGTCTATCGCCCGGGACTCCTTGTTGAGTGGATGGGCAGTTTGGCTCTCTTCTGCCAAATCATTCTTAGTTGCAGCCACAACCACCATGGCACTTACTGTAAGACCTCGTGACCAATGGGGATGCTCAACTGGGGGCAATAAGATTTTATCAGGCCTCCATGGTATCACTTCTAGGGTGTCAAGAGCCTTCCATGCATGCTGGATGATGAGCTGTATGAGCTCATCAGCCGGCAGGATAACCCAGGAGGTAGGGAGCTGGGCATGAAAGGCTTGCAGAATACAGATTCCTCAGAGGAAGGATTGGAGGACTTCCAGTCACTCCTCTTTCTAAGGATCTTGAGGATGTCACCAAAGGACACCTCATCAGAGGGTGACCATGGGGACCCCTCCCGTCATCAAATTCTGTATCTTCAGTCAATGACTCCTCAGTGGACTCCATGTGCTTCCTCTTGCATGATGCTTTGTGGCATACTTCCTCAGTGGAAAGTACTGGGGAAGACTGCAAAGAGGGGGGGTCTCCTGAGGAGGAGAAACCTGAGGCCCTTGTGCCTGGTGTCCAGCAGTTGTGACTTGTGAGAGTTGCGGCACAGACGGGGAGAGGACTCCAACATGTAGGGTTTGCCAGCGGAGGCAAGCACCCTCTCCATGGCTTGGAAGGCCTGCCCACCCAAGGAGGGATGGGAGCCTGGAACAGAGCATGACATCCTCAGAACCAGGGTCACACCCTGCCTCAAGTTGAGCCCCAGACCAGGAGTCTCAAGAGAACTGTGAAGCATAAGAGAGGGAGGATTCCTGGAGGGTGCCATAGAAAAAAATCGGCATGGAACCAAGAATGCCCTCCCCCACAGCATAGCCACTGGCCTGAGAAGAGCAATGCCCAGTGCACAGAGTGCCACAAAGGACGACTCTGGTTCCAAAGTGAGATCCACTATTGGAGTCGGAGGAAGGGGAGCTACTGTCAGAGCAATGGGCTTCGATACTTGGGTGGAAGTCGAAGAAGGAGTGTACGTTGGAGTTTGAGGAGATATATGTTCACCTGAGGATGGGAACATAGACTTTGGGTGAGAGAGACCTCTGGCCACAAGCAACTAACTGGTCAACAAGCCGCAACACATCTTGCTCAGAGAGGTTCCTGGTCGATCTCATAGAGAAACCTGAGGGCAATTCTGGCCTTTCTAGGAAAGGACTATATTGGCTACTAATGAATGGATCCAAGGAAGGAGAGTACGTGGTCCTTGCTAATTAGGGAGGTGCAGAGCCCAGAACCGAGGACGTCTGCACAGAAGAAAATGGTGTGGAAGTAGTCTGCCATCGAAGTTGAAGGTGTCTGCACCATAAAGGCAACTGTCTGCACTGATGGGTATGGTGCCATCAAGGAAAGTGTCTGCACTGGTAACAAAGATGGTGCAGAAAAGGACTGCACTGAGGAACATGTCAGTGCTGAAAGTGTCTGCACCGTGGAGGACATTAATGTCATACTCGGAGCGGAAGGGGATTGTACCAACGGTGCAGAAGGGGACTGTACCTGCATGGACGGTACCCTAAGGGCTGCGACGGAGCTGTTGGAGCCATAATTGTCTGCAGTGGGAACTCCGGTGCCAGTGTCGATAAGGAAGACATGGCTGGAGCAAGAATCAGCTGGGGCAGTGCTGAGCTTGGAGCCGACAGGGTCACAGGTGGCAGTGCTGAAGTAGTAGTCAATTTCACCTTGTTATGAGTTGACTCCCTGCAATCTTCAGAGGGAGACGAAGGGAGCAACCTCGATGAGGAAGAGGAAGAATGCCTCTTATGGGGTTTAGCAGGAGGAGGTGAGCCCTCCGACCCAGAAACAGCCTCACAGAAATGAGATTTGAAAAACCTTCCAAGATTAATTTGTTCTTTCTCTCATAAAGAGTCCTGGTCAAAAAATTTCTACAAATCCCACAAGGGGGATCCACAGTAAGGTGGGAGACATTCAGACAATAGACACATAAGTCATGGTCATCGGAAAGCAGTAACTTATGGCCGCAATTCTTACACTGCTTAAAACTAACACTACTTTTCTTATCCGACATAATGATGTGGAGAAGAAGAACAGTACCAAAAATAAGGAAAGGGTACTGCAGAAACGATATATAAAACTTTCAAAAAATTAGGCACTTAGCTGAAGACAGTGGCTTGACACGGCTGTACAGCAACACGGCAAACGAGATCTAAGGTAACAGGGAGTAGAGCATTCTGGGTAGGACCTTGGCTCAAGAGTTTTTGGCTGACGCGAGCTTGATATTTGGCCGGCTCGGTTCCAAGAATGAAACCGATAACCCATCAGTAAGGAATGAACGAAGATTAACAACATCAGATAATTGGTTTTCAGTTACTTTAAACAACTTTTAATCTGACAGGAAGAAAGAGAGCTATTGTTTAAAAATACAGTACAATGTTGTGACAGTCCATTAAAACACAAACTCCTAGCTTTAAAATAACTTTCATGAACAGGAAAATGTTACTGAACAAACATTTTATTAATGGAAATTTTTCCCCCAAAGAGAATTAATCTTCCCAGCAAAAGAACAGTACATGCTGAACATGGATCCTCGAAAGCCTCAGAGGAGTGATTTCTTTGGTGACAGGAAAGCTCTGAATGGCTTGGCACCCAAACCTGTCTTATTAGTCAGCTCAGGTCAAGCTGACTAATGGTTTATGTGCATGGAAGGTGACCTGAAGCTTTGGAAGCTGGTACGCTATTCTATCCTATGTTGGATATAACCCAAATAGCTAGGGATACTGCATCAATAATCAATATGATGAACATCTAGAGGATGGGACTTTGGAGCATGTATTTTAGGAATGTGCACAGCTGCTAGAATTTCAGCAGGCTTTGCCGAGAAGGATTGAAGTAATTTTGGGTGACAGTGTTATTCTGGACAACCCAAGGATATAATGTTAATAAATTGGGTGACATGTATACATTTGAAAAATAACCTAAATTTAATAATCTTAATGTTAACAGTAGCCAAGAAGGTCATAATTAGGTTTTGTAAAAAGAAGAATAAGCCCCAGAATAAAGACGTGAAAAGGGTAATGGAGGAGGTGAGAGAGACTGAAATCATAGTCAGTAGGGGGAAAGCTGAGGAGGATACTGATAAGCATGGGGGAGAGGAGGGAACTGAAAAGATAGGGCAACTAGATTAACCAGTCTGAAGTTTATTAGGGAAGGAAAAATGCTACAATTATAAGAGGCTTCAAGACAGTGAAGCTGGATGGGGCATGGCCAAGATGGTGGCTGGTTAACAGCACTTTCTTTTTACTCTAGTATCTAACATGCATTTCTGACAGAAAATTAAAAAAATGGGACCAGTTAACTTATCAAACTTATGGGTTAAGATTTCTTAAGTTCCTGGACAACTATGAGTTACTCCAAAGGCAGTGTACAGGACCAGTCTATGAAAAAAGAACTGCAAGCCTTGCTTACCACTATGAATGATTTACCATAAAAATTGATAAAATGGACAGTAAGCTGGATACTTTCAAAGAAGAGAACACTAAACAAATGGAACTGTTGAAAGAAATGATTTTACAGCACAAATCCCACACTGCCAGTATGGAAGTCTCCCCAAATGACCTGGAGGGTAGAGTAACTGAACAAGGGTTTCCTGTGGAACATCTCTTAAAGGAAACTACTTTTTTTACTCAGTAAAAGTGATGATCTAGAGAATAGATCAAGAAGGAACAATCTACTTATTTATGGTTTGCCAGAAAAAAGCAGAGGGAGACATGATAAACTTCCTCATATCTTGGCTGCCTATCATCTTAAATCTACATGAGTCCCTCTCTTTTGGCATGGAGAGGGCTCACAGGTCATTGACAACTTCTTCATTTTCTAATAAGGCAAACTGTAATCCAAGATCAATTGTTGTACACTTTCTCTTTTCTCAAGACAAGGAGCTTGTATTAAAAACAGCATGGTCTAACTCTCCAATTATGTTTAATGACAACATCATAAGGTTTGATAATTATTACTCATCTGCAGTGATTTCAAGAAGAAAGGAATGTTTACCATTAATTAAAGAACTAAAAAAGAAACATCTTAAAGTTCATCTTTTGTTCCCTTCAAGGCTTAAAATATTCTTTCCAGATGGCACCAAACCCTCTGACACATTGAACTCAGCTGCTTCATATCTAACGAACAACAATATTTTAGATCAAACATAAGAAATGGATTGCCTTACTTCCTCACTTAAGCATCAAGCTGAGAAAAACAACTGGAAAGTAGTTGACAAGAAAAAGAAAGAAAACTAAAAGATAAATAACGTTTTACCTTATGTACTTTTTTTATTTATATTATTATCTATTATACATTCAAACTCACCACAAAAAAATACAATTTATTTATAAATCATAAGGAAAAAGGCAAAATATTTTGTATTCTTTTTTCTTTTCACTTGGGTTCATTTACTTTTGTTAAAACAGTCATCATTTAAATTCATTCAACAAAATATTTAATCTTTAGCAGAGTCTATTAAAAGTAATGTACATAGCGTCTTAAGAATTAACCTTAATTCACAGTAAAGCAGAGGGCTTGTGTGTCTAGGTGGGGGTGAGTTTTCAGTTTAAAATTATTAAAATGTACCAATCTTATAAAGTAATTGTTATACAGGTTTTAAAATGAATAACGTATTGCAAGTATATATATTTAAACTTCTAGTTAAAATGCTTTTATTTCTTTAGTTTCATGCTTTGAGTGTATGGTTTATACAGTTAAAGTGTATTTAAGTGCTTAGTAATGTTATATGTGCAGCTATTATGTGAAACGGATTACTGTAAGCTTGAGCCGTAATTCTGAAGTGTTCAAAAGTGTTTACTTATCTTTTTTCTTGGTCAAGGTCATGTGTTAAAACACCTTAATTCCCTTTAAGCTTTTCCCAAGAGCTTGAGTGGTTCCACAGTCTAAATCCCTTCATGAAAGTGCGGTTTGGTCAAAATGAAATTAAGAGTCAAGAATGATGCAACTGTACTACCTAGCTAGATTGACTTCAGCTGTACTAGCTGTCTGGTTATTTAAAGTGATACACACACTTTTTTAACAAAAATGGTTTTTGCAAGCCTATTTATTAACGACTTTATCGATGTTTAATTTATTTATTCATAATAGACCTTCTAGTTCTTGTTTGGCTTTCAATATTAGCAGTAAAAAGAATGTTAAGACTGTTATTCTTTTAACCTGTTTAGAAGTTAATAGTGATACATGTGGGATATTAAATATGTTCATTATAGTCACTACAATTTATTAAGTCCGTATTTAAGTGGTAATATTTTATTATAAGGAGACTGATTTTCAGTACTTGTCACTTAATTACATAAGTGCTATACTAATAATAATAGCTTACCTTTTGTGAGCATATAATGCTATTAGATAGTCAGACCTGGGGATGGGTTGGAAAGGGCTTTAGAGGGTACACTTGGATGGCTTGGCAATTCAAATGTAGGGGTTCCTTTTTTCCCCACAGATTGTACAGAGTGTTTTTTAGTTCAATATTTAATGTTTTATCTCTGTTTTCTTTTTTTGGGGTGCTAAGTATATTAATTAATATAGTTACAGCATAAGAGCTTAAGCCATTCTATCTACACGGATACATGTTTCTTACTTTTTTTTCTCTGATTATGCATCTTATATACTGTATAGCTGGAAATTCTGTATATCATAATTTAATTATGAAATGAATCTCCAGTAATGTAAATGGTTTAAATAATAGTTGTAAAAGAAGAAGTTTGATTAAATACCTAAAAATTTTAAATCCACAACTTATATTTTACAGGACACACACCTTTTACAAACAGACTTAAACAAATTTAGTATTAGTAATTATACAATTTTGACAAGTTCACATCATAAACAAAAGACAAAAGTGTAATGATTTTATAGAAGTACTCAACCATAATGCCTAAAGTTAGAAATACTTATCAAGACAGTTTAGGGATGCCTTGTTTGGTTACTTTATAACTGAATGGGAAAATATATACCTTAGTGAATCTTTACTGGATCCCTGGACTAGCAATCATGGTAGTTAAACAACAGATAGAAGACGTCATACATACTCACAAACAAATATAAAACTAGCTAGAGATTTTAACTGTATAATGGATGATACTGACACTAGCACTATAAACACACGTAGAAAAACAGCTACTTCAAAGGCATTGACTGAATTCACTGACATGTTTAATGTAGATATGGCACTCGTTCAAGAATTGACAGAGTCCACATTTCAAGAGAATTAAATATAAAGCTTGACAAGATTAAGGTAATTTCATATCCCCTTTCAGACCACAATGCACTTACATTTGACTTAGATGTAGATGTAAGACAAAGGGTTCCTCTCACTAGAATACCATCTTACATAACAAGTATGAAATATTTTAAGGAATTTTATATCAGGGAAATATATTCCTTTCTTGAGTCAAACCTAAAGGGAGTCACCTCAGAGGTATATGTATGAGACTCATTGAAGTCTTATTTGTATGGGAAAGTTTTAACCTGGTATATTAATAAAAGGAAGAAATGGAATAAAGATCTGCTGGAGTTACAAACAAGTACTAATAAGTTAAAACTTAACATCTGAAAAGAGATGAAGCATCTAAGGAACTGGAAGTTAAAAATAAAAAAACATTTAGAAATATTACATCACAAAACTATGATTGACTTAGAAAAGATTAGACTTGTTTCTTATACTATGAATCCAAGAAATCAGAAAAGAATACCCAATAGAACTAAAAGATAATAAAATCACATCAGATAAAGGAAGTATATATTCCAGGTACTAAGAAGAAAGTGTCAGATTTGGAGGGAATATTAGAGGCATTTAAAATGCACTACCATAATATTGACTCTCAAAGTGTTAAACTAGAACTGCAACATATAATAAGTGCTTTTCTTCAGACAAACATAAAAATTAAGTTACAGGATCAGCATATGAATTTAATTGATAAACAAATAATGTCTGAACTTCAATCAGAAATTAATAAATTAAAACTTAATAAAGCACCTGGGACAGATAATATTATAACAGAAATGTTAAAACGTCTGCCCAAGAATCTGTAGTTTTGATGTTAAAGGTGTTTAACCTAATAAAGGATGGTATACATATACCTCCTTCTTAGAAGTACACAGTAATGCCACTTATTTTGAAATCTGAAAGACGTGCTGCTGAATGTTCCTCTTATAGACCAATATCTCTTTTGAATGTTGATTACAAACTGTTCATGACAATTCATGCACATAGAATTAAGCAGCTGCTTCCTTTATTAATAGATGAAGATCAAACAGGTTTACATCCACGACACAATCACCAGAAGTACCCATTCTAAAGATTTAAACCTTCCCTATGATATAAATAGGACCTGCTGGAGAGACAGGTATCCCAGAGACTACCTCTTCTCTGGAACAGGTTCTCCATCCATGTGAAACAGAGTTCCTCCCTAACCCAAATGAAGTGTAACTTGAACAACTGGATGGGGAACAGGAAATTCAGCCTTAGTTTGGCACTTTTTTTCTCTAATGAACACAGGCAACCTGTAAATGGTTAATCTCCAAAGGTCAGGCAGCTTGTAAATGGTTAATCTCCCAAGCCCTGCTTACACTTATCAAGGGTAGCAGAACTTGTCAGAGATTTGGGATGCATGGCTAGGCTTAATAAGGCCCCTGTGGTCATTAGCCTACTAAACACCTATGAACCTATGATTTTGGTGCAGATGGTTCTTACTTGTTATACCAAAGCAGACTGGATAGGCCTACTCAACATCTATGATGTGTGCCTGAATGTCAAGATAATCAAAGAGTCAAGTTTTTATGCTGTTGAATAGAGGCCATCAATGTCCAATTGCATACAATATATCTATGTATTTTTTTACATATTTTATTTACCCCATTTTTAAGTTATGTCAGTATATATAGTATATGAAAAAAAAAACTGTAAGAAACTTCTCTGTGTGGAAGATTTTCAGTCCATATATTTCTAGTTAATCACTGTATATTAATCAGATCAGATAATAGTAGTAGAAGTAGTGAAAGTAAACTCGTCTTAAGTCAAAACAAAACAAAACAAAACAAAAAGTAATAATAGAAAATATATAATTGTACAGCATTACTAAGTATTCAAAAGTAATCCAAGCAAGGCAGGCAGTCTGTTTCCAGTCAAAAATCCTTTATTAAGTACACAGACAAGCGATCCAAGTAAAACAAAAATAGAGTAATAATTTCCTCACAAGCTTTCTAAATATATATATACTTTTTATCAGGCATGGGAGTGGTTTATTGTGCTGTAAAACAAAGTGTTATTGGTACACATGTTAAATTCACATCCCTTCTCCCATCAGTGTGACATTCGAGCTGGTCCTGCCCTACTTAGTAGCTGCCATAATAATATATAACCCTTATGTACTTTAAATAAAATTATATAATGATGTGGTACCTCTTATTTAACCAAATTATTAAGTAGATTATTAAGTCTGTGATTTTATCCAAGACAATATACTACATGGCTAGTATATGGGAGTAATTTTAATACATAACTTTTAATACATAACCTATGGTTATTTTAATATACAACCCATGGTGATTTTGTAACTTAAAGGAGAATTATACTTATTATCGGGAAGAAATTTGAATATCCTGATGCAGATATTTAAATACCCTGCTATAAATATATTATTAGTTAATTTACTGAACAAAGATTTTATGTATGTTTTCCCAAATCGGTTTGTTATTTATCTACCAATTATTTATAATCATAATTGAAATTTGAACAAAATTTAAAACAAGATTCAAAATAATATTTATGCATTGTAGCTTAACATATAGGGCAGGATTCACGAAGGCTTGCACGGAGTGTAAGAGACGTGTAAGACTCCATGCAAGCCTCGCGATCCAGGAACAGCCCGAAACTCCGTGTAAGAGACCAGCTAAAACGTCTCTTACATGGACTGGGCATGGATATGCTAAATACCTCACTTGCAGCCAAAAGGCATGCAAATGAGGTAGAGTAGCGATCCACAAAACAGAAAGCAGCCCGTGTAAGAGCCGTTTTAGCTGCAGAAATGTACTCAGTTGACAACTGAGTACGTTTCTGCAAAAATCACAATGGAGCCATGTCAGCTCAAATAAAGGGTGCATATGTGTCAGGCAGCATGCCAATGGCCAAATATGTGGCCATTGGCAAGGTACCCCGATGCAACTATGAGAAATAAATATTTTTTTTTTTCGGCGATCGCCATTGTTTAAACGCAGCGCAGCCCAGCAAACGGGTTGAGCTGTATAAAACATAAAAATGAAGGTTATAAACCCACAAATGTGGGTTTTATGCAATACATGAATTTACAATGCAGGGACCAGCAGACCAAAAACAACATGGCCATCGTTTAGTGGTTGATAAGGGGGGAAGCTGAGTCTAAGACATGTAACTAAGCATTAGTAGGCAATCTGATGTAAATGAGGGTTAGGATACTGAATCCCACTGTCACATAGCAAATGAGCACATTCTGAGTAGTGTAAGAGATACATAAGGGGGAGGAATAGAGTAGGAGATAGGTGACATCACAGGGGGGAATGGTAGAAAGAAATGCAGTTCATTGGAGGTCAGTGTTACATGACAGATGTCAGACACAGATCATGGAAAGAGGAGTGCCACAATATAAGCATGGGAAAGTCAAGAAATGGAAGGTGTACACTGTTACTTACACCAAAGTTTCTTGTTGGGCGTGCATGCGCATGTGTGCGCGCCATGAGGCGCGGGTAGGACAGTGTGCGTGCGTGTAGGGCAGACTGAGCATGTGGGAGTGTGTTGGTAGACTTGTAAGACTGTTTGCGCTAGTGTGCACACGTTTTAACCTGAATAAGTAGATTCTGAACTGTGTAAGCATGTGTGCGCGTGTGTAAGCCACTGTGAGCGTGTTTCTGCTCGTATGCACATTGCTCCCCCCTGAGGAAACAGAAAGGAAAAGGAAGCAACAGAATTAGTAGGAAGCTAGCAGGGAATACTGCTGGAGCTAGCAGGTGAAAACAATTAGAAGCAGGCAATTACACAGGCAGAATAGTAGCTCAGCCAAGCACTTAAAACTCTGCAAACAGCAGTGCAGGATGTATCTCTCAAGAGACACTGCTAGACAGGAGTAAGCTATTAAAAGTGAAAACTGAAAAAGCTGAACTCAGAGCAGAAATGCTAGGGGCTGCCATAGCTGTCATAAGGAGACATAGGCGACTTGCTGAGGGTGGTGACAATGCAGATGGTGCCAGACAACCCACAGTGAGGAGACGGAGAAGAGTGTACAGGCCCAGGGTCACCTACCATGGGTTACATGAGCTGGAGATAGTAGAGCGCTATAGAGTGGACAGAGACCTCCTGCAGCAAATTGTTGAGCTGTGCAGGCCACGCCTCACACACAGAACCAACAGAGGGGAACCCATCCCAGTGGAAACCAAGGTATGTGTTGGCCTAAGAATACTAGCAACAGGTACCTTCCAGAGACCAACTGGTGATATGATGGGGATATCACAGGCATCAGCCTCCAGGGTACTGCACCAGTTCCTGGATGCCATGTCAGCACATGTCGGTAATCATGTATATTTCCCCAATGCCCGTGAGGTATTGGCCAGCAATATGCATCTCTTCCAGCAAATAGCGGAATACCCTGAGGTAGTGGGTGCAATAGACTGCACACACATATGCATCAAAGCACCAGCCGGTGAGCGGGGTAGGACGTACATTAACTGCAAGAGCTTCCCCTCCATCAACTGCCAGGTCGTGTGTGATGCCCAGGGCATAATAATGAATGTGTGTGCTGGCTGCACTGGGAGCTACCATGATTCCCATATCTGGCATTTGATGCAGCTGTACCAGACATTTGCCAATGGGGACATCCCACACGGACACCTAGTGGGGGATGCAGGTTATGCACTGGAGCCGTGGCTGATGACACTCATCAGAAACGCACACACACCTGAACAGGAATGCCATAATGAGGCACACGCACAAACATGTAATGTAATAGAGCGTATGTTTGGGCTGCTCAAGTCACGGTTCAGGTGTCTGGACACATCTGGTGGAGCCTTGCAGTACTCACCAACTACATGTACCCAAATTGTCATGGTATGTGCTATGCTACATAATATGATCTTGCGAAAACAGCTGCAGCAGGACCAGCATAGGGCCGGGCCAAACAGCCCCCCACCATTGCCAAGACCATCACAGGCAGAGCGTGACACGGAGGAGGAACAACCTGAGCCTGTCCCAGTAGGCAGAAGGAGGCGTGCCCAGTATGCCCTGGCCTTGGCAAAGAGGCAACGCATAGCACATACACTGGCTCAGTAGGAACCCTGGGAATGATACCCCTCTCTGACTCACTCATATAATAACATGGATGCCTAAAATGACATAACCTGCTCTCAAACATGTACAGGGAATGTAATATGTGCATCCGACAGAGGCAGCCCTGCAGCACCACCTGAGGCATGAATGCCATGTGTTAAGTAATGTAACACCATGTACTACATGCACACTTGAGGACCCTGACTAACATCCACCCTCACCAAGCATGATGCCACAATATGATGATGGGATGATCAATTGCAATAATTGGCTGAAGTAATGCAGTTAGTCAAAGGGGAGCCAATGTGTGCCAGCCTGGGATGACATGCTGAGCATGACATGATGCTCCACCTGCTAGGGGTGGCGTGCACCTATCAGTCCAGGCCTCATGGATACTGGCAAAGGCTGTCAGTACCCACAGCGTGCCCTGAATAGGTAAGGCTCAAAACACAAACCCACCTCCATAGGTACCACAAGGAATAAGAACCTAGATGTAATGCTACCCAATGCCAGAAGTCTAAACAGCAAGATGCGTGCAGTGTAAATGCACCCAGTATGGAGAATGTTGATATCTGTCCTGTAACAGAAAACTGGGTCAAGGCTCACAACAGCACCCTAACACTACCAGGTTACACCTCATACTGTGCTGTACAGCCTCAAAACATGGAACAAGCTACAAAAGGAGGGTGACTAGCAATAATTGTCAAGGATAACCACACCCCATGTTGGTACCACAACAAGAAGCAGCATGGACTAGCCATGGTCAAGTAACAGTGGCTAAAACCGCTTCCCAGTATATAGCCTGCTACAGACTACTGTCTTAACACTAGGAACTGCACCTGGCCTATGTTGGAATACATGAATATATCAAGCCCCCCAAGCCACATTATATTGGTTGACTGAAAATACCCAGACATACACTGGGAGCATTATACTAGCACCAACACTGTAGGAGAAAAGTTCCTAGAATCCATAAACCAAAATGTCCAGGAACAAAGTACCACTCCCACAAGAGGGGTAAGCATACTGGATGTGATAAACAGCAACATGGGTACTGGATGGCAAGTTGAGAAGTGTATCCCTCACTGGTAAGACCAGACCATAGAGTAATCACACCAGATATACACATCCTGACCACAGTCCCTGGCCAGAAAACCACAGTGAAAAACATGTGTAAAGCATAAGTTGCACCCCTCCAAACTGATGCGGAATCCATTAAAGGCCCTGTGCAGGTGCAAAATATGGGACACACCGCAGAACCTGTTATACAGGCATTCCATGAACACAGCCAGGAATGCTTGGATTATGCAATCACAAATAACAACAAGACACAATGCCGTACACGCAGGCATCTGGCATGCTGGACTCCAGCCATTACCAAACCATGCAACAGAATGAAGAAGCTACTACATGATAGAGCAAACATAAAAAGGGAAGTAATCACTGATCAGTAGTATGGCAATAAAATATGTCCACACATACAATCCACTAAGGCCAGCTACAACAAGTAGAATCTGTGAATCCTGAGGCAATGCTACACCTGCCCCAAGTACACAGACAACCCTCAACTCCCCCCAATAAATACAAATATATGTGAGAGATGCAACCATTTATCCAAACTGGAGGCTGAGCTCCCTCAACTCAGTACTGTCAAAACTAGTCAGGAGGAGAAGGTAACCACACACACCACAAACCCAGTCCCACGTAGACCTATCACAACTGCAAACCAAACACATAAACACAGAAAAACATTCCTGGAGGCCCTAACTACAAACACACCACACCAACAGAGGCCTCCAAAGCAGACCCCCAAGCAACCACAACCTCCAAACATAGCACATGCAACACATAGTGCACAAAGCTGGTGTGCCAAACAGTCAAAGGCCAGAAGGAGAAACAACATGCCTGATACAGTTGTAATAGGTGACTCTATAGGCAAACACAGTGCTATCCCACTCACCAGACTGAACAAGGGAAAGGGTACAGTAAGCTGCCTGTAGGCTGCTACAATACGCCACATAACACAACTACGCAGGTCACCCCAAAGCAAGTAGAAATATGATGCAGTCATTGTCCATGCTGGTGTGAATGACCTGAGATGTACCCTCCCTGGACTACATGAAAAGAGACATGGATGAGCTCTCTGAGTACGTACTCCAGGCCGGTATGACACTGGCCGTTTGCAGCATCCTACCCTCACCAAGAATGATGCCACAGTACAAACACAGAATGATCAGTCTTAACAGGTGGCACAATTACAGCTGTTAGTCCAAGAGGATCTAATGTCTGTCAGCTTGGGATGTCATGCATGACAAGCCATGCTGCTGTTCCAGGGATGGCTTGCACCTGTTACCCCTGGGCGTCTGGATATTGGATAAGGCTTTTGCCACCTCCATAGAGCCGTACGTAGGCAAGGCTGAAAAGACTAACCCACCACCCTAGAAAACATAAGTGGTAAGAAACATAAGGGTAATGCTGACCAATGCCAGATGTGTAAACTGCAATATGCATGCTCCTGAGGCCATCCCCAGTATGGAGAACATCGATGTCTGTGCAGTGACAGAAACCTGCTGCAAGCCTACTGACAGCACACCAGCACTACCAGGTTATACCTCATATCATGCGTTATGGCCCCAAAACCTGGACAAAAACATAAAAGGAGGGGGAGTATCCATATGCAGCACAGACACCCATACGTCCAGGTAACTGACAATGCACGAAGCATCGGAGACCACCCATGTGCACCTAACCGTAGTCAAAATTGCTATACAGTCTGTAACATGCTACAGACCACACTCTCACACACAGGAACCCCACCCAGATGTCCTGAAGACACTGGACAGTATGAATGTCCCACCAAATACCAAACAAGGTACTCACAAATTACCACATAGGTGGTAAACCATTATGTATGGAAGGAGTAATCAGGGACCTAGGGACACAAGTGGACAGTAACCTGTTATGTGACACTCACATTGCCAATGTGGCTAGGAAGACTGTCTATATTGGACAACGTATCATGAAAGGATTCACATCTACGTCAACAGAGGTCATTGTGCCCCTGTACTGTTCTCTTATCAGACCCATAATCTAGTACAATGCCTCATTTGGGATGTACCTTACCTGACACCTGCAGCGGTTAGAAAGACCTCAAAGGTACCTCACCAAGAGGATAAAGGGTCTCAAATATATGTCATATGCTGCCTGGCTGTAGACACCCCAGCTGAATGCAGTCACATGCTGCCTACACAGAGGCATCATATGTCTGTTGTACAAGGCCATGTCAAACACAGGAATAATGGACATGCTCCACCCCAGAAAAATCAAAGCCATTGGAGCTGTGAGAGTGACAGATGTCAACCTCAACACATAATGAAATAGGATGTGCTGGAGGGACAGATACATAACCCAGAGGCTCCCCACACTCTGGAACAGGATCCCACACCATGTTAGGCAGAGCCCCTCACTGACACTCTTCAACAGGAATATTGCCAAGTGGATGGATGATCGTAGATGTACACTGGGGATCTTCACTGTGTCACGTCCAGACAGAGGCACAGTAACGTAAATCATACATGGCCATAATATTCACATAGCAAGGGGCGGCGAAAGACACACACACTCTGGCTAGGCTTACAAATGCCCTAGGGTGGATAGCCTAGTATGAACCTATGAACCTATGAAGATACAAATTGTACAGGACACTAAGGATAATCCCAAGGCTTACTCAACTGATGGTAGGAACTGTGTTGGGAATTCACAGATATGCTCTGAATCACACAAATATTACAAACAACATACCAAACACACACACACACATATTGCCAACATACAACCTGACAGGTGCAGTGCAACCCCCCCCCCAGAATGCAAAATATCTATCCCAGCAGACTGCTGGCCCCCTGACACTGCAGATGCTGAGGTAACAGCCAGCATCTACAAAGCAAAACACACAGCAGCAATCCTATGAGATGGTGTCCTGGGCTGAGTCCAACATGGACTCCAAGAAGAATGGAATGCCAAATCACACTACTGCTCAATGTCAGCCTTACCACAGGATATGTACCCAAAGAGCAGTGTACAACAACAGTGGTCCTTCTCAACAAAGGTGTTGCCTGAATGGATACTGCAAACCACCACCCCAGAATCCTGACAAGCTTGGTCTGCACAGCTATGGAAAGGATCAGCATGTACCGCAGACATAAAGATATCGGAGACCTACTGACACTGGACCCTACCCAGTGTGGCTTTCTTAAGTGCAGATCCTGCCCCTAAACATGTTTGATCCATTTGAAACAGTCATTAAGGTCATTGATGAGGGCAATGTGGTCCACACAGCGTAGCTGGACCTTGCCAATGCTTCCATACAATACCCTACATGTTCAGTTTAGATATGCTCACCAGCTTAAATATAAACCCCTATGTCAGTAGAGGGGTTGCAAACCAGACCAAGGATAGAACTGACATGGTCAGACATGCTGCAGCCATGTCAGACTACAAACCAGATATAAGTGGCATCCCACAAGGCTTGGTCCTGGGACCTCCCTCGTTTGGTATATATGTCCCATAGGTACAGGCCAACATGGAAGGACTGTGTCTGAACATGTATGCAGAGGACTAAAAACTGCCCACCATATCTGACCCCCCAGCTGGCACAGGCATCCCACAAAAGGGCCACATAGAAACAGACAACTGGTGCCATAGCCATGTCAGCAAGCTAATTGCAGAAAAGTGCATAGTCAACCCCCGTGGATATACAGTAAGTGCCCAACAATTACCACATAGGTGGTAACCCATTACGTACCTAACATGTAATGAGAGACCTGGGGACACAAGGTGATAGATGTCCTGCATTGGACAAACATGTGGCTGTAGTGTTCACAGAAACATACCATATACCCACCTAATCATGAAGGTTGTCAGATCTAGATAAGGGGAGGTAATTTTGGCTCTGCAGTCATCGTTCATCAGCGGTACAATTGACTACAATAGCCCCTGTGGGATATACCTCAGCAGACACCTCCATCAACTGTAAAGTCCTCAACAGTACCTCACCAGAGTAGCAAAGAGCTTGAACAGATGCCATGTGTTGCCTGATTAAACAAACTGCAGCTCCACACACTGCCATACTGCCCACCCAGAGGCAAGCTGTGCCTGATGTATAAAGCCATGTCCAAGCTGGAATCAATGAACATGCTGCACCTTGTACAATCTGAATGGCAGTGAGCTATGCACATGAGAGACCTGAACCCCAGCACTGACATACATAGGACAAGCTGTACTGCATGATCCATAACACAGAAGCCACCCCCACTCATGAGTAAACTCCCAGTACAGGTTATCCATAGAGTCACTCATCGTTTCACCTCAAGAGGAATCGTGATGAGTGGATGGGAGATGGTAGGTTTACCCTGGGTATCACTGTTATGTCACAGGTAGACGGAGGCACAATATACAAACCATGACATATGTTATGGCAAACTCCACTTACAACGTGTGTCGAAGGACAAACACACTCTCTGACTAGCATTAGATATGGCCTAGGGCACATTGCTACTGTTTGCCAATGTACACCTATGTTGTGGTATACACTACCAATGTTGGACAAGCCTGGTAACAGTAGTCCATATCTGAACATAATGCAACATGGTCAGATGTGCACAACTGGCCCCTAACCAGGCTGTTGTGCTCACTATGGAAATGTAAAGCAGTGATAGGACTAAAGCCCAGTATACTGTCCACCACAGTGAAAGTACTGAACCAGTACACTATACGGTACTACAGTGTTAGGTCAGTATGAAAGGATGTTGACAACTGTATGCAAAGTATCCCATGCAAACCCTGCAGGCACAGTATAATCCCTGTTGTGTTCACACACAAAGCTGTTGGACAGTAACTACACAACATGACACACAACACACAACCATAAATGGGAGATATTGTTGAAGTTCACACACATCCACAAATGTGGTGGGCTGCAGAGTTCAACATATGGAAAGCACACACTGGGCATGCTCGCACACTTTGATAAATGAGACATATGTCAGACATGGGAAGGCTGAACTGGGCATGCTCACACACTTAGGCCAAATCACAGTTTAGCAGTTGGCCACACATATCTGGTATGTGTACGTGTTATTCCAGGAACCAACCACATTACAGCAATCTGCCCAGTGCACACAGTTAAATGACTACAGAGACATACGTGATATAGTGGATCCCTCCCATATGCAAACATCGTCCACAGATACACACATTGTTCATACAAACAGGGAATGCTATGGCAATAAAGACCTGCAAACAGTCTATCAGCAACATATAATGTGCATCTGACAATTAAACATATGGGTGTAGAGGTCAACACTAGGCTGTTTGCCCTAGAGAATGACAGCTTAGCCAGAGTGTGCTTGGCGTCTGCCTCCCCAGTACAGTAGGCTACTGTGCCACTGTAAAGTAGGTCACATAAGGCATCGTGTGAGGCTAGGGTGCTGTGCCTCTGTCAAGGAGGGACACAGTGGAGATCCCAGGGTTTGAATGTGCTAAGCCACATCCATGTTGTTGGTGTGTGCTGGAGGAGGGTTGCTGAGGACCTCTAACAGTAAGTGGGCGTCAATAACAGACTGAGGGGAGCCTTATCTGCATTGTCTGGACAATTTAACTGTCAACACTGTGTCGTGATGATTATGTGGGATTGAAGTGTCGTGTCTGTACTGTTCAGAGATGTCCTCCCTCTGTGGGCTATAGCTCTGCAATGTATTAGCTCACTCTGTCTGTTGGACAACTGATATATGGCTGGTGTACACCTGACAGGTGTGCTGTTGTGGAGCAGTCATGGGTATATTTGGGATAGCATGATCAATGCAAACCTTCCACATGCTCATAGAATGCAATTGTCAAGGATTATGCAGAGTGGCCAGTAAAGTCCCCCAGCATGGGTCCTTTGAAGTCTTCCACCCCAGTCTTCACAAGTGTAAAGTCTGCTTGTGATAAATAAAGTTTGTTTGCAGTGACAACCTTGCCTGGGGGTGGTGATGGGATATGGATGTCCAGGGAAAGGTGGGTATGGTCAGATATCAACAATGGTGGTTACCTCTGGTGTGGAAAGGTGAGTACCCACGTTGCAGATGGTCAGGTGCAATATGTATTCCCCCATGTGGCTGTGGTGAGGGGTTCTGCCATAGCACATGGACCCACAAACTGTAGTGTCTGTAGGGTAATGTTGTAGAGGCCTGAGTAGTTCCCACACACAATATGCCTGTACCTGACGTTAACAACTGGAATGGTGTATGTGAACACCTGCATATCCTGGCACTGTTCCCAGGGAAGCAAAGTGTGTGTCCTGGATGTGGGAGGGGTGCTCTGTACTGGTTGTGTTGTGTGTTACTGGTCCTGTGGTCACGAAGCACGGTATAGAACATAACCTGCCAGTGCGATGTGCATATCTGACCCTGAAGTAGGTGGCTGCAAATGCATATATATGCTATCCCCCACCTGACAGGTAGTACTAGATGTACATACCTCTGTAGAAATAAAGATGTCAGCACCCTATAAATACTGCAGGTGCAGAACAGATGCCCAGTAATTCGGATAGTGCGCTCTGCTAATGCGGCTCCCTCAAGTGTCATAATATAGTTAGGTAGGGGTTTGAACCACGCAAATGCTCAGTGTGTGTGTGAGTGTGTGTGTGTGTGTGTGTGTGTGGGTGAGCGGGGTTGTTGTGTGTGCAAGTCTGTGTGAGGGAAATGTCCCTTTTGGCAACTGGGAAAACACACTACAGGATGCACATTCCCCTTTCTAAACACTGATGATGTCAGCACCCTATAAGTACAGCAGGAGAAGGGAAACCTCCCAGTAATGCGAATAGCGCGCTCTGCTAATGCGTCCGTCTTGAGTGTCATAACATAGTTAGGTAGGGGTTTGAATCCTGCAAATGCCCAGTGTGTGTGGAGGGGGGTTAGTGTGTGTGCAAGTCTGTATGAAAGGAATGTCCCTTTTGGCAACTAGGTGAACACACTACAGGATGCACATTCCCCCCTTCTAAACACTGATGATGTCAGCACCCTATAAGTACAGCAGGAGAAGGGAAACCTCTCAGTAATTCAAATAGCGCGCTCTGCTAATGCGTCTCACTCAAGTGTCATAACATAGTTAGGTAGGGGATTGAATCCTGCAAATGGCAAGTGTGTGTAATTGCAAGTGTGAGAGAACAGTTCCTTTTGGCAACTACTACAATACACTAGATGCTGCACCCCAGTAAACACAGGTGATGTCACCACACTATCAGTACAGCCAAACAAGGCTAATTTCCCAGTAATGCCAACATTGCACTTCGCTACTGGGCCTATAACTACTGTCAGAGCACAGATAGGTATGTTTTGGAAACCCACAACTGCCACGTGTGGTTGTGTCACACAAAATGACCATGTGTGGGTTGTTGTTCATAACAATGCATGACATTGCTTAAACCAGCAATGGCAATGCACACATGATGTATGTGCGTGACACATACACATATATACCTGTGACCTTCAATAGTTACCATGTCTGACACGTGCCTCAAGTGAATAAATGGTATTTGCACTGCATAACATTATGACTGTGTCTTACTGTGCAGGGGCTGTATGCGGTATGTGTATATATAGTGTGAGTTGTATATGGTATCATCCTAACAGCGGGGGATACACATCTGGTCTGGGCCATATAGTCTACATGTAGTAGATGAACAGGTGCTGCATGTTCCCACCTGTTGTGGGAGTGGTAACATGTTGTTCCACTGCAATTCAGTGACTACATGCTGGGAACCTTTCAGCTAGTGTGTTGTTGCTACAGTAATGCTCACACACAATGTTCGGCTGGATGCAGTCCAGCCATATAAAGACATATCTAGAGACCGTCATATTCCCAGTGTTGTTAGGGAGGACAGGTGGGTTTCCTGTGTATGGGAGGGTTGTGTGTGCCAGGCTATGAACCAGAAGGCAGTCCAACACACTGTTAGCTGCACATGGATAGGCCCTGATGCTTTGTGCTGTGCCACCAAAGTGGAGGTGTGTGTATCTGTGGTGCCTTGAGATACCTCCCCCCTGTTCATGTGTGGTACATGTGTAGGGGACGACAGGCATGGTATGAGGTATAACCTGGCAGTGATGGGTTGCACCTGTGAGCAGTGAATCAGGAATCTGTTACTGCACAGATATTGCAGTTTACCGTGCTGAGGACAGTGTCCAGTGCATGCATCTTGCGGTGTACACTGCTGGTGTTGTGTAGCATTACTGTTAGTGTCCTATCCCGTGTGATACCCGCGGAGGTGGCTATGTAATCTGTGGCCTGCAGCAAAAGGCACTATGTGTGTATCAAGAGGCTTCGCCAATATACAATGGCCCATGGGTGACACGTGCAAGCTGCCCCTCGCAAATCATTGTGGCTTCCCTAGCATGTAAGCACCCAGCCATTGGATACCCTATGAATGACATTGGAGACTGAGCAGAATGTAGACATAGAACACCCTTCCTACATATTGTGGTAGCATACCTGGTGAGGGTATGATGGCAACCAAGGTCAGGCTCATACCAACCCGTGCCACATGCTGAGAGAGCCCTTCTATGTTCCCTATCATGTAGTCCAGGGAGGTACGTCTCAGGTCATCCATAGTGGCATGGACAATTACTGAGTTATATGTGTCCATGCCTCTGACTGACCTGTATGCATGTGTTATGTGGTGGACCATAGTGCCCCACGGGCATATCACTGTGACCTTCACCATGTACAGCCTGTTGAGCGGGACCCCACTGCACCGGCCAAGAGAGGTACCTGACACATCTGTAGCAGGTGTGTTGTGCAGCCCTACAGGCTGTGAGTGTTTGGCACACGGGATGTGTGTGCCATGTGTGGCATGTGCTCTGTTCCGACTTAACGTATGCCTGTGTGCCAGCTGCGGAGGTGTGTGATGCTCAGGGAGGATGCTATTCTGAGGCTCCAAGTATGCCCCAGTGTGTTCATGTGTTTGGATTGCTGTCAGTGCAGGTCTATGTCAGACTGGTATTGTAGTCACTGTAGAATGTCATGCCACCTGACAGGGTATGGCAGTACTGGGTTCAGAGTGCTCAGTCCCCAGATTGGCTATGTGGTTGCATCTCACACATGTGTTGTACGTTCCTGGCCAGGAGAGAGGGTTGACTGCATACATGTGGCAGCTGTGACATTGCCACATGACTCACATATACCACAACTGGACCATAGAGGTGATTCACAGGTTACCTTTGCACATGCTACCATAGTAGTGTGATTGCCATGGTGATTACTAACACATAGGGCCAATGGGGAACAACATACTGAAGGTGAGTATGTGTGGGTGTACTGCTCCTGATTTCATAGCGCTGGCATTTATGACTGCACACGTGGGCAAATGCCAGGTAAGTCATATGCAATGTGTCACAGGCAATGTACATGCGAACAGGACAGACAGTGACGTTCTGTCAGGTGAGACATTGACATACGTATAGTACGCTATGCAGATGTCACTAGGAATCCACAGAAGCTCTGTAAATCTGCATTGCAGGTGGAATCAGTGTTCCAGGGAACCTCAAGCAAACATGCATGCAAACAAAGCTACAGTAAGCAGGGATGGAAGTAGTCCATTTTACAACAAAGAAGGGGTACCACTTCCAGTAGGTAACAGTGCACATATGCAGGCACTATAAACATGTACCCAGGAATGCACAGCTCAGATGTCCATGGTACAACTGATATTATTTAATATTTAATTTAATTTAAATTAAATTGGTACTGCACACATATCAACATGTGCAAACATCCACATTGCATAGTCGTTGTGGGCAACATGCAACCATTAGTGTACATGTCCATCATTGCGTATCACTACTTGCATTACCTTCTCCCCTGTGCTACCTATGTATGTGGCTATCTGTTGACATCCTTACCACCGGTATGCAATAATGTGCAGCTGTTACACTATGGTACTTACTATGGGTGTAGATAACAATTCAGGACAGTCATACAGTTACTGCATCAGGCATGCTGGGATATACACACAATCATATCAGCACACTGTACTGTTACCAACATGATACTAGTAATACATTTCTATGTAGTCACCCTGTGCATCAGCAACATGTTAACCTGTTCCTGCACTGATGTTGGAGATTGCAGGAGGTGGCACAGTTTCATCATATGCACAGGGTGTGAACTAGGTATGCCTGAGTCTGCCACTGATACCACCAATTGACATGTATATGTATGTGTGTTGGTGAGGGACAGCAGTACAGGGTGGGGCACTGTTGGTGCAGTGTGTGCGTGTATGTGGTAGCCCTAGGTGTTAACATTTCGCATGTGTATATGCATGCACACAGTTCCACCTCATGGCTGCCATATACTGGAGTTTGTGGACAGCCACAGACTGCACCTGGCAGGTCATACAGATCAGTGTCTGTGGCCATGGACACGGTACCTGTGCCTGGCAGGGGTGCTATGGACCGTATCCGGTACTAAGCCGGTACTGCCATCAGAAGCGGGTGTTTGTTGACTGGACACAGGTCCCTGTTGGGACTGTCCAGAGCCATGTGCACGTGGTCTCCTGGGGCGGTCTGATGACAGCACAGACCCAGCATTGCTGGGGCTGCTGCTGACACTATGGGGGCGTCCGCGGGCCTGTTGTCATCCGCGCCGACTGCCAGCTGCTGCTGTTGCTGGCATACGGCCACGTCGATGCCGCAACCGTTCACCACTGCCCTGGCTCATGGACATGTAGTTGTGGAACTGCTGTAATATGTCCCCACAACATCTGTCTATGACATCGGTGAAATTACGGATAGCATCCGCGATGTCACGCATACTGTCAGTCATGGATGTGCGACATGCTCTCAGCTCCCTCAGACCCTGTCTGGTGTACCATTCCATATGTGACTGTGCCTGCATGACAGCCCGAAACATAGCTAAGGTTGACATACCTCTTTGGGCACGTCTGCCAGAGGCAGTATGCTCACGGATGCTCCCACGAGAACCCATGGGCAACTGTCTGTGTGGTACCATCTCAGGACCCTGCCCATGGCTGCTGTGTGGGGAAGCATGTGCCACAGATACACATTACCCTGGTCAATGCCCACTGTATCCTGTCCATCACCTAGGGATATTGGTGACATAGGATGTACTGGCAGGATGACTGTACACAATGATGGGGTTGACAGCTGTGTACTGTCAAGTGGCTGACCAATGATGGACCCTGACACACCTTCCTGTGCCATTACACAGATATCATCATTATCAGTACCTGTGGCACCAGATTCAGGTTCCCTGCTGCAGGACACCACAGCAGCACCAGAACCTGTGGGAGGAAGACAGGAAACACAGTTTACAATGTCTACACAATGTTACCAGTGATGCACACATGCACACGTGGACACATGCACACAGGCACACGTGGACACAGGCACACGTGCACATGTGGACACACGCACACATGCACACATACACACCCCGCAGTATACACACAGAGCACTACTGAGTTACACTATTATTACTAGCACTATCAGGACTATTATAGGTATTGTTAAAACACACTCACCAGCATGGATGGGCTGCCTTGCTGTAACACCGGAGGGACCTGCAGAAATGAGGGGATTAATGTCAGTGGGCACAACTGTGCCATTGATACTGCGTATGATACAGTTCAGTAGTACAACAGTTGCCTTTCACATGTCAGCTGCTGATATTGGCAATATCACACCTGCACAATTACATACTATGTTGACAGCTACATACCAAGGACACACCTTACACATGCATAAACTAACAGTGTACAGAACAGTCAAATGTACATATGGCATATTACCTGCACGCTCCATGTCGTGTTGCTGTGTGGCTCCAGCCTCCATCATAATGCAGGTGTGTTGCTGTTGATGTTCCTGGGCTGGAGCCACAACACTTAGGAGTAGGCCCTCCAGTCTGGTGAGGGGGGGATGTGTGGCCACCCCACCTCCAGTGGCGACCTGTTGCCTGTAGATATCCGATGCACGCTGACGGACATTCCTGATTAAATCACTGCAGTGATGTCGTACCTGCTCATATGTCCTATTATGCGTGCCAATGTCATTTACCCTACGGACAAGGTCTTGCCACAGTGTAACCCTCTCCTGCTGATTCTGGCTGGTGCAGGAAAACAGTATGTCATAATCCCGCACCAGGCTCTGGTGTATCTCTTCATCTTCTGCAGCAGAGTAGGCAGGATTTCGCTGATGCGCCATGTCCTTGAAAGAGAACACAAACAGGATATCAGCAAACTATGTCAGCAAAATATGGCGCACATACTATACATGATACTCAACTGTAGTGATATACTACTACTCCCATATGTAGCACGTGTGTGTCTCTTGGTGGATACACATGTACATGGCCAGATATCAGTGCTCAGCCAACACCTGTGCAACAATACCTGCCACATTCCATACAACATAGTACCAAGCCCCATCAGTCAGCACACTGAGACAGGTCCAATGCACCACCTCACTCTGGGGGTTCATAACAAGGTACTGTATGTGGAACGTCATCCACTAGTGTGATCTGGACACAAAATAATTGGCCTGGATATACATATCCCACCACCACCACCAGCACAGTAGACTACTTTGATATATATGTGAATAGACAGATTTTCACTTGTTAGGACTGAGATGGTATCCATGCAGCCCACTGGGCCAGTGGAAGCCACAACCCATAATGCTGACCCCTTTGCAAATACTTCCCACGGACATCCCAAAGAATGCATGGAACATGCACACACAATTCTAACCCAGACCCTATGCACAAAGGTTAAGCATCCTGTCTGGTGGACCCCAGCCAAAGACAAATTGTATAACGATAGAAGGAGGCTACTGCAGGACAGAGCAGAATCACATAAAGGGAAGGCATCTGTGGTTGGCACTAGTAATAAGCTAAGTTCTCTCATAACAACATCCAAGGTCAACTCTGAGAGGGAAATGGCCAAGGACACTATAGATAACCACGAGGCCTTCTTCAGTTTTGTTAGACACATGGACCAAAAGCCTCAGATATGCTCAGAGTTAGTACACAACTACATAAAATTTACTGAACCCACAGATATTGGCAATATTCTGGCAGACAGGTTCAGTGCAAATATCCCCCCTCCCTCTCCCCCAAAATACAAAATAATTATCACAGCTGAATGTAGCGTCCTTGTCATCTCAGATGCCCAGGTGAGGGCCGCCCTCAGCAAAGCAGAACACACAGCATCAATGTGACCTCATGGTATCCCTGGATGTGTGCTACGTGAACTCCAAGAGGAGCTACAACTGCATATAAAACTGATATTTAACCTTAGCCTTACTACAGGATATGTACCTGAACACTGGCATACAGCAACAGTGGTCCCACTCCACAAAGGAGGCACCTCTACTGACCCTGGGAACTACCGCCCCATAAGCTTAACCAGCCTGGTCTGCAAAGCTATGGAAAGATTCATTATGGGACTCATATACAGCGATATTGGGTACCTACAGACACTTGATCCCACCCAGTTTGCCTTTGTGAAGGGCTGATCCTGCCTTTTGAACCTGGTTGACTTTTTCAAAACAGTCACTACAGCCATTGATGAGGGCAAAGCAGTCCATAGAGCCTACCTGGACTTGCCTAAGGCCTTCAACACAATACTCCACTCAGGCATCATAGACAAGCTCATCAGCTTAAATGTTAACACATATGTCACATGATGGGTTGCAAATTGGTTGAACAACAGAATCCATAAAGTCAAATTTGCGGGAGCCATGTCAGACTCAAAGCCAGTCACATTTGGTATCTCACAGGGCTCTGTCCTAGGACCCCTCTTGTTCGGCATTTACTTCTCAGATGTGAAAGCAAACATGGGCGGGTTGTGAATGACAAAGTTCCTAGATGACTGCAAACTAAGCGCCATAGTCATTACACCAGCTGACACACACATCCTACAGACAGGCCTCACTGAAACGGACAACTGGTGCCAGAATCATGGCCTAACACTGAATGGCATGTAATGTATAGTCATCCCCTTTGGGTAAAACAACATATACACAACTTATCACATAGACATACATATAGATACAGACCAATAACACATATGGAGGGTTCACAGTATGTAGACTATTAAATTGTTACTTTACATTACCTGTGTTTGTCGCAGCTGTTTGCGTTACCGTTAGTATAGGTTCCTGCTGCTGCTAGCCCAGCTTGATACTGACACTGATGACAGCTTCAACTTAGTTTGTCTTAAGTGTGGTTTTTGTTTATGTTTTTATTTACTTTTTTTTCTTTCTTTTTTTCTCCCTCTCACTCTCTGCCTCCAGACGGTGCAATGAAAGTATTGCATGCGTGGACTGGGAGTACAGGATGCTTTTGCAGGTATCTGCATATGTCCATGTGATGGCCTCTGCACCAATTCTAAGCCAGCATTTGCTAATTGCATACATCCAGTTGTGTACTGATTGCAGTTCTCACTGTGATTTCAGGACTGTGCTATAAAAGGGTATGTGAGATAGGCATTGCCCTTTCAGATTGTAAGGGCGGGGACCATGCTGGTATGCTGTGGACATTGTTCTGTGAGTGTAAAGGTTAGTATCTCTCTCATAATTCAGGCTGTGTTGTAGATTAACATTTCTCCATTCATCTCTCCTGTTTCCTGTACTAAGTGTGTATGTACACTGACACCTACAACTATATATATATATATATATATATATATATATATATATATATATATATATATATATATATATATATACATATATTTATATATGTATAATAACTGACATTATTATCTACTAGCTACCAACTAGCATGGCTGTTTCTGTTCACACACTACTATTATAAAAATCCACTAGATTTGACACTAAATATACATGACATGCTTTGTGTACTACACATCCTATATTCCCTTTACATTAATTCCTACTATTACATGATATATTTATTGTAGCACAATGTTCTTATATAACAGTCATGGCTTAGTGGTAAGTCATGCAGACTACTGTTTCCAAGGTCCTGGGTTCGGGACTGACAGTGGGATTTTATTTTGAACTGACTACAGGACCTGTCATTCAGAGTGACTAAGGCACTTTTAAGCAGTTGTAACTGGGTTAGCGCTGGTTTGCGCGGAGCTCACGCATGCGCACTGGCGTTCAGCTCCGCACACACCCGCTTACAACCGCTTAACAGTGCTTACTCTGGCGCACACCCGCGCTATTTTCTTTGAAAGAAATGAAAATGGGGAGACAGGAAAGTGGTAAAAAAGGGGTCACAAAGAGGGTAAGACAGTGGGGAAACAAGCTTGGGTTTTGCAGGAGGGATGTAGGTAAGGCCCATAGTTGCCCATTTCTTCATCAGCAACAGCTGTGCATATGTTTGTAATTTGGTGTGACATTTGAAACCTTCCACCCCTGAGAGAGGTGTCAGGACAACAATAATACTTGTACAGCCAATTGTAATTGATAGTTTCCATGTCCAGCAGACATGTGTGCGAAATGGGCAGCTATGTATGGGGCGTAATTTTTTTGTGGGTAAAGAGTGTCCTTTTTTTTTTTTTTTTTTCAGGTGAGAGTGGTATGTCAGGTAAAGGAAGTTGGTATAGCTGGGGAAGTAGGTTGGGAAGGTCAACAGACAAGACAAACAAGACGCATACAGGGGCGGTGTATGACACGTGTGGGGGGGTTACACAATTGATGGGGATGGATGTTTGGATATCCAGAGCCCATGAGCCCACAGATGGCAACAGTGGAACTGATATCCCCACCCATTGGCAGTTGGCACTGTTCCTTCACTGCCCAGGATGGGGCTGTGCTGGGGGCTGTGTAGGCCGGGCAACAGGCATGCCTGTTAGTTGTGCCACCTGTGCCTCAAGCTGGCGTAGGGGCCCAAGAACAGATTCCTGGATCTCCCTACGCATCACAGTCCGGACGCTATGGAGGGTGAGTGGTGGTTCTCCTCCGGCCACTCTTGCAGAGGGGGGACGAGCCTCATCCCCTGCAGCCCTTCCACCCACAGGTGGCACAGGGCCACCGGAGGAGGGTCCGGACTGGGCACTACTGCCAAGTGCACTCACCAGCTGAGGTGGGAGAGGTGGGTCCGCTGGAACCCACCTTCCCTGTCGTCCTATGTTTTGCATTATGTCATGACAGTTTGGGTTAGTAACATACAATACCATTCGCAATTAGTTGTAACAGCATGCATTAGTATTCCCATTAACCAAACACCCAGATATTCACACCATTGAACAGCGAGCATAACACATGCATAATTTGAACAGCAATACACAGCCCAACAACATGCATGGTTAATTGATGGCAACAGGCCATCAGGTTTGGATGTATGAACAGGGCAGATGCATCAACATACATGCAAATATGCATGACCCAACAGGACAAATGTCCAGGGGTGTTAATTGTGATTGCACATACCAATTTCACGTGGAATGGATTATATGTGGTTATAGGGTAGGGTGAAGAAAATATAATTAACACCTTCAAATACCAATACATATGCTGTACATTTCTAATAGCTGCAGATATATACACACTACTGTTCTACCTACAGTTTCCTATGTGATAACTACTTCAAGTTGGTGATAGGACTGTTACTGCTACATCAATATACATTTTATTGTTATTCATACACGTCCATATCTGGCTTTGTTCAGCTACATCATCCTGCTACATTTGCTTTATATAGCTATAGACAACTGTGGATGTTTGGTATTTCAGACAATCATACTATATGCATATTGCAGACTGAGAGCAACATATCCAGATTTTGGGATACACATTCCAGCTGCAGCAACATTTTTAACACATTTCGCAGTTTGGTTCTGCTTGTCACATTCATTTCATTCTGTACTGACTGCAGTATACTTTAGTCAGGGGTTATTACTACTTTATTGGTGGATTCATAACTCTTCCTCACACTCTCTCACTTGTTTTAATTTTACAATTCAGGATGGTACTTACTTCTAGGCTTTATTGACATGTTTTACCTGTAGTTATTACAATCCTTTCCAACAGTCTCACTTCTGTCATGTTTCAGTATTTCAATAGGGATATATTTCACACATGTGATTTGCTCATCTTCTGCAGCTGTACTTTTCAGCCTGTTGCAGGTTGTGTATTATTATATTACAGGTGGGGCATCTTTATTTCAGACATTTTCATTTTTCTGTTTGGATTACAGACTGCAACACACTTTTGTAATCAAGCAATACTTGCAAACACTCTTACACTGTTACTTGCACATATTATTACTTAGTGACTACACTGCACTCTTTTGCTAACTGTCATACTTTTATATTTATTTACAGTTACAGGGAGAGGATTACTGACCTGCCTGGTGGTGCAACCGCACCAGCCTATCACCATAGGCTCTGCGGTTCACAGAACGGACACCTGCAGCTGTAATATAAATAAAGTAATATTGGAATACACATCTCCATAATATCAGCTAGGTTAATTTCTTACATACATAATTAAATGTAACTTACTCAGTAGTGGGGCATTGGGCATTTGCCAGGCCTCCTGGATCCAAAGGTTCAGTTGGTCCTGCTTATGTCTCTCCAGGTCCGCATGGTGGTGATGGACCTGCTCAACAGTCCTTGGAATCCCTGTGGCACTGGTGAGATCATGAGCCAACCGGTCCCACGCCTCAGCCCTATATGCTCCCCACAGGACCTGGCCCTGCATGAGTTGGGCCTCATGATTGTGGACAAGGAGCCAGACCATATATATGGACTCCTCAATGCCCCACCTCTGTGCTCGGAAGCAACTACCCTCACCTACTCCTGACATTCTGGCTGCAAGTTAGTTCTACAATTAGTTATGCTGTGTATTCCAGCCTATGGGGCTTATATATGCCATTTTTCCCGCACTTATGAACAGCAGATGCAGGGTGGTATCCAACGAGACGGAGCCCGAATAATAAAAAAATTCTTTACTCAATCCAATGATCAAAATGAAGTACAAATACACATAAAGTCACAGTTTAAAAATGATAAAACAACAAGTTAAGCACTTTCGTCAATACTCAGACTTCTTCAGAACAGTGAATTGCTGGCTGATAACTCCTTAAATACACACCCAGTCAATTAGTAAAATATTACCCACATCATTTCCTTTCAATTAAGAAACATCACAGGAAGTGTAAGGTAGTAGTGAATACTCCCCCTGTTTGCAAGTACACAAAAAGTCAACTAACCAAATGTTAAATCAATAGTGTCACATGTAAAGAATGTTATAAGGCAAAAAATACCAATGACAATATAAATAAATTATAACATAAATAACTGTTTAAGTTTCAAAAGTGGTGCTATAGAAATTCTATCATTAAGACCTGGAGGGGAGTATGCATTCAGTCTGATCTGCCACTTTACTCCAAATATTCCTCAACAGGTCTGCCCCTTTGTCCCAAATCAACTTGTTCAAGAATAAAAAAACTAAAACTGTGATTACTTTGGTCATTAATATGCCTAAATAAAGCATTATTCATATTTTTTCTGCTTGATGTCATATAAATGTTGGTAGACTCTAAGTCCTAAAGCATTTTTTGTTTTCCCCACATAATAACCTTGGCAGTTTTTACATACTGCAATATAAACAACCCCCTTAGTATAGCAAAACATTTTCTTTTTATTAGTAATGGATCCAAATTTCTTAAGATTAAATTTGTCTGTATCCATCATGAAAGGGCACTGGGGACATCTACCACATTTATACGTGCCACCTCTAGTGAGATTAGGTTTGCCAATGTGTTAGATTGGCCAGGATGGTGTCTGACATTTATGACTTTACCAAGGAATGTGACAATTTGTCCAATATGTTTCAGAGAAGAGGTTATCCAGAGCCTTTTCTATCAAACATCATTCAGGAAGTTATAAATAAGAGGACCAGTGGACACTTTAGAGCCCTATTGGGCAATAGGGATGGCCACGACAATGTGAGGCACAATAATAATATTTTTACACATGCATTGACACTCACATATTCTGCAGATTTTGAAGAAATCAAATACATAATACATAAATATTGGAAGGTTTTTGATAATGACATTGGGGTCTTGGACAAGATAGGTAAGAGACCCACTATAGTTTATAAAAAGAGTACATCAATAAAAGGACTACTTGAAAAAGGCAAACCTAATCTCACTAGAGGTGGCACGTATAAATGTGGTAGATGTCCCCAGTGCCCTTTCATGATGGATACAGACAAATTTAATCTTAAGAAATTTGGATCCATTAGAAATGCTTGGTGCTGGTGCCAGAGCCATGGGTTCAAGCTCAATGCCAAGAAATGTATAGTTATCCCCTTTGGGGAAAAACATGTACCTGTGAATTACCACATAGGTGGCAGTACACTAAACACCGGAAGTGTGATAAGGGACTTAGGGACACAGGTGGACAGTGGTCTCACCTTCGATAACTACATCACCACAACAATCATGAAATCCTTCTATGTGGCACGCTTCATCACTAAGGGCTTTTCATCCAGGAAAAAGGGTCATTGTCCAACTGTACTCATCCCTCATTAGACCCATTATAGAATACAATGCCCCGTTTGGTATGTACCTCTCAAGACATCTGCAACAACTGGAAAGGCTGCAAAAATACCTTACTAAAAGAATCCCAGGCCTAAAGCAGATGCCCTATGCTGATCATCTAAAACAACTCCAGCTATACTCTGTCGCACATCGTCTACTCAAAGGCGATCTCTGCTTAACATAGAAGGCCATGTCAAACCCAGAGCTGTTGGACATGCTACACTTAAAGAAATCCCAATCTCTCTGAGCCACACGCTCATGGGATCAAAACATTGTCATCACAATGAACAAAACATGCTGGAGGGATAGGTTCCTGACCCAGAGACTCCCCAGACTCTGGAATAGGCTGCCCAAACATGGCAAGCAGACCGCCTCTTTGGCCCTCTTCAAAAGGAATGGGGGTTAGGAAATTCACCCCGGGGATCACGTATGCTAGACAGAA